>NC_057419.1:129054592-129191586 GCF_019320065.1 Cervus canadensis | reverse complement strand
GCTGAATCCACTGTGAGCTGGAGCTCTCCTGGTTGCCTATGACCAGGTATACTTCAAGGAGTTGGATGTTCTCAAAAGTGTCAAGGTCATGAAAAAAAAAGAAAGACTAAGGAACTGTCACAGATTAAAGGAGACTAAGGAGAAAGACAGGTTAATACAATGTGTGATCCTGGATTGGATCCTGGACAAGAAAAAGGAAATGGTGGTACTATTGGTGAGATTTGGATACATAATCTGTAGATTAGTTAATAATATTCTACCAATAGTATTTTTAGTTACAACGGTTATGTAAGATGTTACCATTTGAAGAAGCTGAGTGCAGGATACATGGAAATTCTTTATACTGGTGTTTTTTTTTTTTTTGTGGGCAACATTTTTATTTCTGAAAGTTAAAAAAATTAAAAAGTCAAAAGAAAAAAAAAGAGGAAAAAGAAAAGAAACCAGGAGCAAGAGTCCAGGCAAACAGGGACTAATGTCAATGATAATGATGATGATGTTGATAATGATATAGACTAGTCAATTCATTCAAAAGAAATGCCTTCATTGAGACATAGTGGGAGCTCTTAGTAACTACTATATTTCTGGAAGTTGTATAGAATACACATAAAATTAAGGAAGAGAAAACAGAGCTAAGGCAGTGCCTACTGTCTCAGAAAAAACAAGGAAGAAGGTCAGAAATGATACTTAATGCCTCAGTTATCTATGTACTCACACACCCACTGTATGAGTAATAAAGTGAATGTAAAATGTTAATCAAGCAAGAAAAGACAATTTTATAGGTATTGTTCAAACTTGGTAGAATGGGACTTCTGACTGGCATCAGTAAAAAGAAGGGTAAACCTGGTTCAGAGAGATAACCATATAGGAGAGCAGAGTAGTAATATATCAAGAAAGTATAGCCAGTAATTCATTGGTAGGAGGGTGAAAAGCATTCCATGAAAATGAAAGGGAGAAATGAAAGTGATTGTCATTGTGGAAGCATACAAGAGACTGCCCATATAGATAAAAGCTATGAATAGTACTTCATGAAGTCATCATCTTGGGGAGAAATGTTGATCAGAGACAAAAACCATCTGAGTATCTGCTACAAGTTTCATTATTCTGATAGCAACACACTGATAAATACTCTCTTGCTGATAATTATAGTTCTCAGAAAACTGAAGAAGCAATGAGGTAAATTGCTAAACTAGGCTTAATCCTGATAATAAGTAAGGAAGATCTCATTGTAAAGTGAAAGTGACAAGAATCTTAGGGAAACAGACCAAGACTGACTGGTCTGGATCTGTTAAACAAAGGAATGCTGGGCATAGTCAGATAGGTTAACTAACCTGTGTGAGTGTGAGAGTGTGTGTGTGTGTGTTTTTTTAAAGTCAAAAGGATCAAAGAAAAGATAAATATGATCTCTTGGTCAAACTCCAAATAGAAAGATAGCTCAGGAGGGTGAAAGATTCCAAAGATAAAATTCAGATCCATACAATTTGCAAAAATTCCAATGAGAAATTAAGAAAGGAGAGATATCTAGTAAATTAAGCTGTCCTTCCAGATTCTTCTCTGATGAGCTCAAATTTTTAAAGTACATATATAGGTGGCAGAATGAAGGCTAGACTTCCAAGGACAAAGACCAAAGAGTATCACAAATCTCTAGGAACTGAGTCAGAAGGGCTAAAGTCCAGAATAAACTGAGGCTTATAAAATGGGAAGGACCACAGTAAAGGTTTCTAATGTTCTGTTTAGTGCAGGACATTTAAGGATAAGGAGCTAGAGCATGTGTGAAAAAGACCTGAGGGTCTTAGTTGACTGTAAGTTGGCAATGCCAAAAAATGCTAATGAGTCTTGAGATGGGTCAAGATGATGGTCATGAACAGATCAGGGGACTTTCAGTCCCATTTGGGCCTCTGCTGTTGGCCCATAGAGCTTTGTACTCACTTCTGGATGCCATTTTAAGAGGATGTTAACAAATTGGGACATGTTTAAAAAAGACAGTCAGGAAAGTGAAGTGTGTTCAAGTCATGTCATATGAGAAACGGCTGAATGAGTAAGAGAAATTTAACTGGGAAAGAGCTTCAGGTGAAGGAGGGCCATCATGATTCTCTTCCTAACTGAAGGACTGTCAGATGGAAGAGAATTAGACATCCTGTGTAGAATCAATAGCTGGTAGAAGTGTCATGAAGGTAGGCTTCAACTGAACAAGAAACAACTTTCTAAAACATGAGCTACTTGGGAATTCCCTGGCAGTCCAGTGGTTAGGACTTGGAAGTCTGACTGCCAAGGCCCCAGATTCAATCCCTGGTTGGGGAACTAATATCCTGCAAGCTTGAGGCCAAAAACAAACAAACAACAAAAAACCAAACCACCAAACCAGTGTGATCGTGGAGGAGAAAACAGTTCTCCTCATTTGCTGGCCAGTCTTCCTGTCTTTAATCTCTCATTTCTATTTCAGCTTCTTGAACAATCTTGTTCACATCCAGTTTTCATCACATCACCTATGTTGCTCAAGAAACCAGTGACTCTCTTTTACTTAGTGGATCAATTCTGAACTCTGCAGCTTAGCATTTGAAGCCCCTCCACCTCACCCAAGGGCTTTGTTTTTGGCCCCTCTGAACAGACTTAGAAAGTGTTTGATATATTCCAGCCCTGGATAACTGCTTCAGATAAAACAAAATATCAATCTTATTGAGGTATAATTATATGCAATGAAACTTACATATTTAAAACTTTTAACACACATAAACACCTATGAAATTATCACTGCAGCTAAGATGGTGAACCTATCCATCACCACAGTTTTTCTAGAGCCCCATTGTAATCCCTCCCCAAGCAACCACTAATCTTTCTATCACTATAGATCAGTTTGCATTTCCTAGAATTTCATATGAATGGAATCATATAGTGTGATACCATTCTTTTGGGGATGGGGGCATCTGGCTTCTCTCACTTAATATATATGTGTGTGTGTGTATATATATATATATATATATATATACACCTTGAGATTCACCCATGTGTTTTGTGTGTGTGTCAATAGTCAGTTCCTTTATATTGCTAAGTAGCTCCATTGTATGGCTATATAACATTTTGTTTAGCCATTCATCAGTTGATAGACATTTGGGTCATTTCCACTTTTTGCCTATTATGAATGATACTGCTATAAACATTCCTGTACAAGTTTTTGTATGGACATATGTTTTCATTTCTCTGGGGTAGATACCTAGGAGTGGAATTGCTAGGTCATATGGTTAACCCATGTTAAACCAGTTGAGGAATTTCCAGACTGTTTTCAAAATGATTGTACCAATAGCAGAGTACAAGAGTTCCAGCTCCTCCACATCTCGAGGCCTTTCCTTAGCTAATATCTCCTCAGTGTCATTTCTTGTTGCTTCCCTCTCCTCCAGGGCTTCCCAGGTGGTGCTAGTGGTAAATAACTTGCCTGCCAATGCAGGAGACTTAAGAGTTGTGGGTTCGGTCCCTGGGTCACGAAGATCTCCTGGAGGAGGGCATGGCAACCCACTCCAGTATTCTTGCCTGGAGAATCCTATGGATAGAAGAACCTGGTGGGCTATAGTCCATGGGGTTGCAAAAAAAAAGTGGGACATGACTGGAGTGACTTAGCACACACACCTCCTCCCCCAGGAGTTTCTTCCCATCTACTCCCTTGGTTGTCTCATTCAGTCTCTTGGCTTCACATGCCATCTATCTGCTGACCACACCCAAATTTCTACTTCCAGCCACCACTCCCGCCTGAGCTCCAGACTTGTCCTGTTTGGCCAGGACAGCCCAGGTATGCTTTGTATCCTGACATAATTATCAATAATGTTCTGGTATATTAGTTTTCTATTGCTGCTGTAACAAATTACTGCAAAGTCAGTGGCTTAAGCAACACAAATTTATTATCTTAACAGTTATAGAGGTCAGAAGTCTCACACAGGTCTTACCTGGCTTAAATCAAGGTGTCTGGCAAGATTGCAATGCTTTCTGAAGGCTCTAGGGGAAAGTCCATTTCCTGGCTCATTCAAGTTATTGGCTGAATTCAATTCCTTGTGGTTGTAGGATTGAAATCTCCATTTCCTGGCTCTTGGGCATCTTTGTATTCAAAGTCAGCCAAGTCCTTCTTGTGCCCCATTTCTTCTGCCTCATTTTGCAACCTGGAGTCTCTCTTCCACCTTCCTCTTTCATTTTATCTGGGCCTACCCGGATGCTAAGTGCTAAGTCGCTTCAGTCATTTTTGACTTTTTGCGACCCCATGGACTGTAGCCCACCAGGCCTCATCCTGTTCCATTGGGATTTCCAGGAAAGCAAGAATTACGGAGCGTGGTTGCCATTTCCTCTCCAGGGATCATGTCGGTTTTTTTTTTTTTTTTTTAACCACTAGCGCCACCTGGGAAGCCTGATAAACTATGATAATTTTTTCCGTCTGAATATCCTTATCCTTAATCATGTAAGTCCCTTTTACTGTGTAAGGTAAATATTTACAGGTTCTTAGGTATTAGGGTATGGACACCCTTGATGGGGGATTCATTATTCTGTCTACCACAACTGTTTTGGACAATTACATGAAAAGCCTATGGTCCAGCCAACTGCCTACTTGACTTCCCTACTCGGATGTCTCATGGGCATTTCAAATTTAACATGTCCAAAACAGAACTTTTAATTCCTTCTCCACCAAAACTTGGGCCCCCACCAGTCTTCCCCACCTTAGCAAATGGCAACATTATCTACCTTTTTAATAAGTCAAAAGTGAAAAACCTAGGTGCCATCCTTGAATTCTTTCTTTTATTCCCTACATTCAGTTGCTCAGCACATCCTGCTGATCCCAAACTGCAAAATCTGTCTTGAACCTATTCACTCCTCTCATCCTTATTGCCACCTTTCTAGTCCAAGCCATCACTTAAATTTTTTTATTTTTTGTTTTTGGCTGTGTCACTTGCAGGATCTTAGTTCCTGGACCAGGGATTGAACCTGGGCCCATGGCAGTGAAAGCACCAAGTCTTAACTACTGGACTTCCAGGGAATACCCCAAAGGTCATCATTTCTTACTTGGACTTTGTAGTAGCCTCTTAACTGGTTTTCCTGCTCACAGCCTTGCTTCCTTCCCATCTATTATCCACATAGCAACCAGAGGGATATTTCAAAAATGAAAATTAATTATATAGCATCATCTGTGCATAAAAGCCTTCAATGACTCCCTGCTGCACTTAGAATTAATCTCATTTTACTCATTTATTTTAGAATTAAACATTTTACTATGGCCCAAGTGGCCACATATGACCTGGCCCTCTGTCCAACCACATCTCATCCGTTCTCACTCACCACACTGGCTGTGCTCACTTCTTTGTCATTCATCCAGCCTTTCCCACTACCAGTACCACTGTTGCACCTTCCGTTCTCCCTGCCAAGAATGCTCTTCTCTCTAGTTCCTTATGTGGTTGATTCATTTTTATTTTTCAGGTCTCATTTCAAATATCACCTCTCATAGTGGCTTTCTCTGGCTCCTTGATTAAAAATACTTCCCTTACCTCCCATGTAATTATCTAATAAAGCACCCTGTTTATCCCCCTCATAACATTACAGTCTATACCTCACTTGTTGATTAGTTTTTTGACTGCCCCCCTCACTAGAACATGGGCAAGGACCTTAGCTGCCTGGTGTGCCATGATGCCCAGAGGGCAAGCTGTCATTGAACGAATGCACAAAGCCAGTCCTTGCACTCTGTTGCAGATACCTTTTGCTTCCTTCCACCTCTGTGATACCACATATGCTACCTTCAGCCTGCAACATACTCTCCCCTCAACCTATTCTTCACCAACTATTATCCTTTCATTTCCTTCAAAATGTAATGTAAGACTCATTCCTTCCCAGGACTTCCCTGGTGGTCTAGTGGCTAAGACTCTGAGCTCCCAATGCAGGGGGCTCAGGTTTGACCTTGGTCAGGGAACTAGATCCCACATGCTGCAGCTAAGCATTTGCTTGGAGCAACTAAAGATGCCACATGCTGCAACAAAGATCGAAGATCCCACATATCACAACTAAGACCTGGAGCAGCCAAATAAATAATAACTATTGCAGGAGACTTGAGTTAGATCCCTGGGTCAGGAAGATCCCCTGGAGAAGGAAATGGCAACCCACTCCAGTATTCTTACCTGGGAAATCCCATGGACAGAGGAGCCTGGCCAGGCTACAGCCCATGGGGTCGCAGAGTCAGACACAACTTAGTGACTAAACCACCACCACCATATAAAAAAAGACTCATTTTTTTTATATACTTTAAATCACTGATTTCACTAAATGAATCAATTATGGAGCCCCTTGGTAATCTTGTTAATGGTTGCTGCTATATTATCATGCCCTTGCTTGTATTTGCTTTGTAATTATAGTCATTTCATATGTGTAGGTATGTTTTGTTGCTGAAGACTAGAAGTTACTCCTGGGTCAATATTGCATCACATATCTTTATAATCCTCCTAAAGTACTTAGCCCAGTTTGGTGGTGCCCATTGCAAACACTAAAGCAGAAAAGCAGAACGTTTCCGTCATACCTCTGGGAAAATACAAGAAGTTGGAAATTTGTTTTAGGAACAGTACTAGAGTTTTAAAAATATTTCTTTACAGCTTTCAGAAGTTTTTAAAAAGTTGTTCACCTCAAGGAAAATCAAGAGTAACTAACATCAACTATTCACTCTCGGTTAAGAATCTGTTAAACTCACTTGTCACCTCTAAACTCACCTGATGCGAAGAACTGATTTCTTGGAAAAGACCCTGATCTGGGAAAGACTGAAGGCAGAAGGGGATGACAGAGGAGGAGATGGTTGGATGGCATCACTGACTCGACAGACATGAGTTTGAGCAAGCTCTGGGAGTTGGTGATGAACAGGGACGCCTGGCAAGCTGCAGTCCATGGGGTCGCAATTAACTGAGTCGGACAAAACTGAGTGACTGAACTGAACTGAAACCCTAACTGATTGGACTACAGATGAGATTTTCTTGTGTGTATTAACTTCTCTTCTCCATAGAACACAGTCTGCCTCAGTGGCTGGAAAAATGAGTTATTTTGATATATTTCAATAGGACAAGTTTAAAGATTTTGAGAGTTTAAAGATTTTGGCCAGTATATATATAGCAATAGTTTTCTAACTCAAATTAGTAATAAATGACCAACACATAATTTTCCTTTGGAAAATAAATTTAATAGGGAAAAATACTTCCAACATACTGAAAGTCTTTCTGTGTGTGTATAAATTAACAACTTAATATTAGATATTGCTTTTTAATGCATAGATAGGCTATTCAAAAGATACAATTACATAAACTTGACATAGAATCCCCAAGGTGGAATAAGCCCAAAATTTGATTTAAAAAAAATCTAGTAGACATGATTAGCCCAAAGTGCTTTTTTAGCTACATTGTGGGTCTGTGTGTGTGTCAAATGTTCTGTTTGATCCTTTCTAGGCAACTGGGACATGCTGTGAGAATAAGTTGACTAAATAATTTATTTTCTGGGTAGGCTTGCAAAGCAAGTTAAAAAGGCAGAGAATTCAGGACATTTGAACTATACATGACTAACTGAAAGAAGGTCTTCTAGGGCATAACAAAGCAGTCATGGTATAAACTACCTTCTAGAAACACAAGAAGGCTTCAAATTTAAATAAAGAAGGCTGGATCTACTATGACGGTGGTAACTTTTAAGTGTTAAATGTTTTCATTTAGTTTCTGGTAAGGCATAATTTACATCATAGTGTGTGCACTCTGAAGACAGCCAGGATTGTGAGTTCTAGAATGACTGGATCGGGAAGTCTCAAGTGAATCTGGGTGAAACTAGGCTGCCATGGGTTAGTGTAAGCTGTGAGCCTGTGGCGGAGCTCCAGCATGCTGTCTGCCCAGTCACTTCAACAGCACGTTGCTCTGAGGGGTCATGGCCAGGCCCTTTCTTTGGTGTTGCATACACTGACTATTTGATGCTTTTGAACTGTGGTGTTGGAGAAGACTCTTGAGAGTCCCTTGGACTGCAAGGAGATCAAACCAGTCAATCCTAAAGAGAATGAGTCCTGGATATTCATTGGAAGGACTGATGTTGAAGCTGAAGTTCCAATACTTTGGCCACCTGATGCAAAGACCTGATGCTGGGAAAGACTGAAGGTGACAGGAGAAGGGGATGACAGAGGATGAGATGGCTGGATGGCATCACCGACTTGATGGCCATGAGTTTGAGCAAGCTCTGGGAGTTGGTGATGGACAGGGAAGCCTGGCGTGCTGCAGTCCATGGGGTCGCAAAGAGTTGGACACGACTGAGTGACTATTTATATCCAGAGTGTAAACTGTACATTTCATTACTGCTAGTTTTTGTTATAAAATCACGGTGGTGCAGGTGTTCACAGGGCCATCACTCTGGAGCTCAGGTGTGGCCAAAACTTCTCATTCCCAAGAGCAGCAGACAGGAGCACCCTCTCGTCACTCCATGCGTGCACAATTCTGAGGCTCCATTCCTCTCTGATTGCAACACGCCTTCAATCAGTGCACCTCTAGTTCCATTCAGTTTTAAAGAGTTGGTTTTTTAGACTTTAGTTGTCCAGTTTTGAAGAACTTATTTAATTCCCGTAACTCCTGGGGCTTTAAACTCTGATCCACCCCTGGGGTCAATTTATAGCTCAGAGGAGACATGATGTAACCATTTTGGTAAAGACAGATTCTCTTGCAGAACTCAAAGGTGCCAAACATAACTCCAAAATATGGAACTATCTGTAGAGAAAAAAAATGAAAATCATGTGAAAATCTTAAAACATCAATGCATCTGCAATCAATTTGGATCAGGGTAAACTGAGATAAAGGCTGTAGACAATACAACATGGTCATTCTTTTTGGAATCAGGGAAGATGGAAAAATGCAAGCCAGCCCAGTGAGGATTAGGGAGAGGAGTGGCAGAGCCATTGAAAGGCCTGCCCCGGGGAAGCCTGGGTGTGGGTTGATATGCATGTAGACAATCTAACACTGCCTGTCAACATACACTTGCCTTTTTGTGGCCATGCCATGCATGGTTTGTGGGATCTTAGTTCCCTGACCAAGGATTGAACTCAGAAGTGAAAATGCTCAGTCCTAACCACTGGACAGCTGGGAAATTCCTAACATAATCTTGTCTTGATTAGAATCATTTCTATGCCAACTAGTGCAAGGTTAGTCCACAGTTCTTAACCATTTTTTTTTTTAAGTCATGGAGTTCTTTTGGAAAATGGTAAAAGTTACGGATCCCTTCCCCAGAGAGACGCACAGATGCCCATATGGACACATTTTTTCATACAATTTTAGGATAGGGCGTTACAGTCCTTTTAGGAGTCTATGAACCTCCCTGTTGGGAAGCTTGACACTAAATGCTTAGCTCCTCTGGGATGGGGTATCAGATGCCCCAACACTGCACAGGGTTCCCCACTCTTCAGGGCTGACAGCCAGCCTGCATTCACAGGCTCTGTGCTAGAGGAGGTGTTTCCAGGCAAACTAGAGGGAGTGGTAAAGGTGTAGAAAAGGGTGGCAGTGGCAGAGGCGGACAAGTGGGAGACTGACCATTCCTCTCACCTTCAGTAGGTTGGCTGCCAATCCATTCCAGAGCCCCAGGACCCCTTGGGCTTTCACTATCTGCCGGAAGCAGTCCACTGCTCCTGAGAAATGGACATCCACTCCTCCACCATGGGGAAGGTAGGGGCTCTGAGCCTGGTAGGAAAGAGAAGATGGGATGAGGTGATTTAGTCACTGGGAAATAATGGTTTTGTCAAGCAGCCAAGGTCTCAAGATTCAATGTCCTGGCCAAGATGATGATGAAGAATGGCCGCCACAGGACTCTATCTTTTCTGTAGGCTTAGAATGAGTATTAGTGTGCAGGAAAGCCATGACACCCTATTCACATGTTTGGGGCTATTGTTCTTGGAAGGAAGCAGCTATTCTGGACTGACTCCACTTCATACTTACCACTGCCTCTCAATCTATACCCTCTGGACATGGTAGACACCTCTCAGGCTTTTAATCTTTTTTTTTTTTCATTTTCATTTGTCTTCTTTATTAGCTATAAGGATTTAACACATATGCTATACTCACAAACAGCTGCAAGCTGCCAAGGATACTGTTTTACATTAAATGGGTTGTAACAGAGACTTTAATCTTTTTTAAATGCCTTCTGTTTCCTTGTCTTAACTGATCCCTCCTCTGTGAAGCCCTCAAGTGGGGGCTGCTCATTTCCCCACCTCACAGATGTCCTGGGATGGGTAGCAGAGGGAAGGGCATTCTTCCAGCTCCTGCTTTCTGTTCCCAGACTCTGGCCACTCTCATGTCAAAAGCTCTCAGCTGGGGCTGGTGGCACTAAACCACACTCGTTGCTGTTTTCAGTTGCTGGCCTCCTGGCCACTCTTCTACACTCACTGAGGCCTGTGACACCTAGTAGCTCCCCCTCTTCCACACTCACCACCATCATAGGGAACTTTAGCATCTACAGTCATCCCATCTCATACCTTGTTTCTAGACATAGGCATCGGTGATCCTCACCTTGACACCCCTTTGACCGCCCACTCCTTTGGTTACCCCATGGATTTCATCACCACTCCCAGTACCATTCTGGCTGACCACCAAAATGCCCCATCTCTGAAAGTAATTTTTTGTCCCTTAACAAAATAATTTTATGATCAAATGAAAGAACTTTTCAATATACCATCTACAGGCAGAATTGACACCACTCATCCAGTGTGAGGGGGACAGCCCTTTATAGCTGGCTTTCAGAAATGATGACACATTTACATCAAGCTATGCACCTACTTTGGTTCATTTCTGAGATGTCTAGTTGAGGTCAATATAGCATTTTATTATGATGGAATCAAGCTTTTCCATGTGGGAGAAGCAATGGAGTATGAGTCAGAGAAGCATAAACCCTGGAGTCAAACAAGTTGGGTTCTAGTCCATGGCTGCTCCACTTACTGGTCATGTGACCCTGAGTAACTCATCTAATCTTGTCAAGCCTCACTTTCCTTATTTAGAAAATAGGAATAGTATCTGCTGTGAGAATGAATGAGATGTGCATGCAAAGTACTGGTGTCAGGCACATGGAAAGGATCAATAAATATGAGCTGAAAGTGAAAGTGTTAGTTGCTCAGTCTTGTCCAAATCTCTACAGCCTTATGGACTATAGCTTGCTGGGCTCCTCTGTCCATGGAATTCTCCAGGCAAAAATACTGGAGTGGGTTGCCATTTCCTTTTCCAGGGGATCTTCCCAACCCAGGGATTGAACACCTGTCTCATGCACTGCAGGCAGATTATTTACCATCTGAACCACTGGGGAAGTCCTGCTATGACTATTCTGTACAACGTATTCTAAATATCAGTGAAACCCCTAACCTGACCTATGAGTCCTCTGTCTCCACTTCAGAACTGCTTGGACCAGTGTCCTCATCCATCCTGCTCCCCCGCTCTCCGATGCCTATTAACCATAATCAGTTGGATCACTAACTGATCTAGTCACATGCCCTCTCCCTTGTCTCCCATGCTATTAGTTCCCTGTTGGCTTCAGGGTCCTCCTTTTCTTGTCCTCCCAGCCCTTCTTTTTGTTCCTTGTCTTAAAATCCTTGCCCTTCGTCCTTCAGCTGATCTCCATCCCCTCTCCCCACCAACCTCTTCTCTGCACCAAGCTGCTGAACACGAATCCACAAAATGACAGATCGGCACCAGTGAGGCTTTGAGGTCTCTAGCCTCTGTGGGCCATCATACTGCAGGGCGAGCTCTGGAAGCATCATTTCCCATTCCTCCCAGTGGCTCTTCCCAACCTCACCACACACAACGCCCTGCACACCACACCATGTCCTCCGTCCCACACGGAGTTTGTGTTGTGCCACAGTTTGTGGGGAAAACAGATCATCTTTCCTTCCCACTGGTGCCCTGGATCTTACACCTTTGAATTCTTTTTGGCCACCTTTCTCAAGAGACCTGATTTCCTCCCTTAGCAAATGAATAAACTCAAGTCCCTCCCATATGAAAAAACTCCTTCCTCCAATCTTTGTCTTTTAGACTCTGCCCAATCTCGCGTTCCCCAAGTAACATACAGTAAAATTACCTTGTTTGGGTGTAGTTAGTTACATGAGTATAGACACATGTATAGATGGGCTTCCCTGGTGGCTCAGTGATAAAGAATCTGCGTGTCAGTGCAGGAGACGCAGGTTCAATCCCTGAGTCAGATCCCCTGGAGGAGGAAATGGCAACCCACTCCAATATTCTTGCCTGGTAAATTCCATGGAGAGAGGAGCCTGGTAGGCTACAGTCCATGAGGTTGGAAGAGTCAGACACGACTGAGGACTGAGCATACATGCACGCACATGTGTAGATCTGTGTGACCACCCCTGTAATCAGGATATAGAACTGCTCCATTAGCCCCCAGAATTTTCCTGCTCCTTTATGATCACAGTCACCCCCACCGTAACCCAGGGCAACCACTGATCTGTTCTGTTCCTATAGTTTTGCTCCCTGAGAATGTTGTATAAATGGAAACATAGAGCTTGTAACTGTTTTGAGATGGGCTTCTTTCACTCAGCATGATGCCTTTAAGAGTCATCCATGTTGTGTTCATCAATAGTTTTTTTTTTTTTAACTGCTGAGTCGTATTCCATTGTGCAGATGTATCATAATTTGCTTATCCATCTAGCTGTGGATGGACATGTCTTTCCCTTTCCATCTGCACTTCTTGAAATAGCTGTCTACTCTGGCTGACTCCACTTCCTTTCTTCCTACCTCCCCACTCTACCCACCCATTCTGGCATCTGTCACGATTACCCTGCTGAACTGATTATGGCCAGGCCTGTCTCCTTTCCTTGCTCTTTCATAGTTGGTATAATTATTTTCTTTATTGGTTGCTCCTACCCCCAACTAGAATTTCAGCTCTGTAGGAAAGGGATTTCTGTTCTCCATCAAGGCAAAGGGTGAACTTTGGGGTTAGGCCTTCCCCTTGAGGTATAATAACAACCAAGCACAGACCAGAGTATGAGAAAAGGAATGTGAAATGAACAAACTGAGTCGCCAGCCTAGAGTTATAGGAGCCAAAAATGGTCAGGGGTCTTTGGCCAATGTCTTTAAAGTGTTCATCTTAGCACTGTTCCGACATGGCCTCTTTTCCTTCCTACCCCATTGAGAAAGAACTGCAGTCAAAGAGATATTAAAGCCTCCTTTCCCTTAGAAAGAATCAGCCTAATTGCAAGGTTTGAAGCACCTCCTGCTACTGGAAGATTGAAATATTAAAAAGAGGAGATTGTGCTCATGTAGGAATTGATTCTTATTCTGTTATGAGATAATATTATTGATTTATCTTCTGCTGGTTTCCAGTAAAAGCAAAAAGCCCCCAGTCATGAGTCAAGGTAATAATTTTGCAACCTGGGGTCCCTTACCACCACTAAAATAAAAAAAACACTAACCAAGTTACATGAATTATATAACAGGTTCAGTTATAGTTAATTTGTGATGAATCAGGGGCCATCTATGGTCAATCTTGGGACCCTAACAATCTTTCAGATGTCTTTCCTTCACTCCACCTTCAGTGTGGACTATTGCAATGGACTATTGCAGCAGCATCCTTAGTAGTCTCTTTGGGACAGAAAAAGTTTGAGACTTCTTGCCTTCTGTCTCTATAGAGCAGCCAGAGTGATTTAAAAAAAATCAAATCATTTTACTCACCTGCTTAAAATATTTTAATGACTTTATTAAAGCCACTGAGAATAAATATAAAATTTTCACTGCTGTCTGTAAGCTGTAGTGGTAATATTGTAATAAATATTTAACAACTGGTTCTGTGGGTGGAGGAAGCCCTGAGTTGTAGCATTTCTTCATTTCAATGTTGTAAATACTCCCACCATGGCAGATTGCAGGCTACCAACTGTGAGGTCAACCAGCACCCAAATTTGCTGCAATTAAATAATCAGCTCTCTTGAGCTGGTAGGGGATGGCTGAACACATGACGCGAAGGCTCAGGCTCTGCATGACCTGCCCCAGTACATATTTTCAGTTTCATCTTGTGCCACTACACTTCAACTGCACTGGCCTTCTTCCTGTTCTCCTCTGGCCCCCTCTCTCCTTTGAGCCAGAGGATCATGTAACCGACTATCTACTTGACATCTCTCCAGTTAAATGTCTAATAAACACCACAAACTGTATATGTATTTTGACCTCTTTGCTCAGGCCCCAAATTGGAGTTACCCTTAAGTTCTCTTCACCCCTCATGTATACCACTCAAAACTCATCAGATACTGTCATTGCTTTGCTTCAAAACCTTCACCAACCCCCAATTTTCCAAAGGAAAACTTCCAGAAGGAGTGTCTTCCAAAGAAAACTTAACAGAATTCAATACTCTCTACAATTTGGCCCCCACCTATCTTCCCAGCATCATTTCCCAATATCACCCCATGATGGGTTTGCTTCATGTGTCAACTTGGCTAGGCCATGGTCAATACCCAGATATTTGGTTAAATACCAGTTGGGATGTTACTGTAAAGGTATTTTGTAGATGTGATTAACATTTAAGTCACTAGACTTTGTTAATTTGATAAATTAGGAGTTTGGGATTAATATATACACACTACTGTATATAAAATAAACAACAAAGACCTACTGCATAGCACAGAGAACTATACTCAATATTTTGTAATAACCTATAATAAAAAAGAATCTGAAAAATAATATAAATATGTGTGTGTGTGTGTGTGTGTATAACTGAATCACTTTGCTGTACAGCTGAAACTAACACAACATTGTAAATCAACTGTACTTCAATTAAAAAAAATCACTAGGCTTTTGGGTAAAGCAAATTACCCTTCATAATGTGGGCAGACCTCATCTAATTAGTTGAAGGCCTTTAGAGGGAAAAAGACTGATCGAGGTGCCCTGAAAAACAGTGAATTCTGCCTGCAGTCCACCTTTGGACTTGAACTGAAACATCTCCAGTCTTTTCTTTTCCTGTTTTGTGCTCCCTTAGGTACTAGTTAGACCTCTGCTGTGGGTCAGGCTACCTGGTATAAGTTATCTGGATGCAATCTCTGGGCTGGCAGTCAGCAAGCTCATGGGATCAGACACTAGGCAGTCCTCACTGTCCCAGCTCTTCAGGGTCTAATACCCTTCATTGCACATACCAGGCACTAATCAAATGTCAAACAAAATTCCCCTCAATGTCAGTGTCGCTAGTAGCTTTCTCCAATACAACTGTTTACCTGTGACCAGGCTCAAATAAGCCACATGTATGGCCAGGAAATAAAACAATGGCCAATATTTACAGAGTTATAGGTGTCAGGCATTACACTGAGCACTTGACATGGACTAGCTCATTTAATCTTCACAGAAGCCTCATGAAATAGGCAGTATTATCTTACTAACCCTGTTTTATGGATGGCAAAATGGAGCCCAAGAAAAGAGAAATTTTCAAAATCAGACTGCTTGAAACAAGTATCAACTTGAATCTGGGTCAGATTGAAGCTCTACCCCACTAAGCTACACTATTTCCAGTTAGATTACTACCTCAGCCCTCTGCAAACCTGTTACCACATATCAACCTTGAATGTGGGTGCCACAGCACACACGCTGAATGAATTCTTTATGCTAGGACTGGAGCTCATGGTGGTGGTGTTGAGTCACTCGGTCGTGTCCGGCTCTTTGTGACCCTATGGACTGCAGTGTGCCAAGCTTCCCTGTCCTTCACTATCTCCTGGAGTTTGCTCATGGTGTGGTATGAATAAATGCCTCTACAAGGGTCACACTAAACAGATACCCAGAAAATGGATAACCAACAATGTCCTATTGTATAGTATATGGAACTCTGCTCAATATTATGTGGCAGCTTTGATGAGAGAGGAGTTTGGGGGAGAATGGATACATGTACATGTATGGCTGAGTCCCTTTGGTGTGCACCTGAAACTATCACAATATCATTAATCAGCTCTACTCCAATACAAAATAAAAACTTTTTTAATTAAAAAAAAAAAAAACAAATAGACACCCAGATTGCAAAAGCAAAATCATATTGCTGGTTGCCCCCTGGACTGAATGTCTGTGTGTCCCCAAAGTTCATATGTTGGATCCCTAATCCCTACTGTGATGGTATTTAGAGGTGGCAGGTGATTAGGTTATGAGGGTGGAGCCCTCATCAATGGGATTAGTGCTCTTATAAGGGGACACACAAGAGAAATAATGCCTCTCACTCCACCATGGGAGAAGACAGCAAGAAACTGGCTATTTGCAAACCAGGAAGTGGCTTCTCACCAGATACCAAATCTGCTGGCACCTTGATCTTGGACTTCCCAGTCTCTAGAACCGTGAGACATAAGTGCTTGTCAAGTCACCTAATCTATAGTATTTCTGTTACAGCAGCTCGGACTAAGATATCCCCAGAGAAAGAAGGAATGGTATGGCCATATAGCCATGCTTCTCAACCTTTAGCTACATATTAGACTAAACATGGAAGCTTTTCAAAACCATCAATGATTGGGATCACCCCTGGAGACTGATTTAACTGACTTGGGGTGAGGTGTGGACATTAGCATTTTTGGCAAACTCCCCACATGAGTCTGATAGGCAGACAGGCTGAGTTTCACTGGCGTGGGCCCTTCATAGCACACAGCAGCTAAGGCTAAGACCTGAGCCCACCCCCCTGCTGCTGATAGTGAGAGTGCCTGGGCAGTGAGAGCACATGGGCACTGAGGCCAGACTGCTTAGATTGAGACCTCAGTTTGCCACTCACTAACCCTGGGACTTTGAGCAAATGCCTTGACCTACCCGAGCCTCAATTTCCTCATCTGTAAAATGGGATAATAATAATAATGCCTATCTTATAGGATTGTTGTCAAGATTAAATGAAATACATGTAAAGTGCTTAGAACAGCATTTGACAAATAGTAACGACCATTATCATTACTATAGAGTATTTCAGCTTGGAGAAGAGGGAATTCCCTGGCAATCCAGTGGTTAGGACTCTGTGATTTCACTGCCAAGAGCTCAGGTTCGGTCCCTGGTTGGGGAACTAAGATGCCACAAGTTGTGCGGCATGGCCAAAACAGAAACCCCCCCAAACCTAAAAAGCCCCCCAAAATACCCAAACAACAACAACAACAAAACCCAAAAAACCTCCCAAAGCTTGGAGAAGAGACAAGTATACTGAAGACTAAACCAACCCAGGAGCCTAGAATGCTAGACTGCCATTTGCCCAAACTGTATCTTACTAGTAAAGAGATACAAAGCATATCAGGTTATTAGCCACAAGGCCCTGAACTTAAATTCTCCCTCCATACAAACCCAGGTGACTATCCTGTAGTGTCAAGTTCAGATCTGCCAGAATGGACATGCAGTGTTCTACAGCAGACATCACTTGAGAAAGCTGAGTCCTAGATCTGGCTCTGCCACCATTTGCATCGCCTTGACCAAGTTCTTGAATTCCTTGAACCTTCCTTTCCTCACATGTCAGGTTAAGGAGGCTGGAACTAAATGACCTTGAAGGCTCTTTCTTGCTCCTCTAATCCATGCTGCTGGTCCTACTCCACACTCCTTCCTGCCCCTAGGACTTCAAATCTGTGCTTCCCTTTGCCTAGCTAAGTCTTTCTCACCGATGAGACTAAACATTACTTCTGCAGGGAAGTCTTCCCAGATCTCCAGCCTAAGTCAGGAGCCCAGTAAACACTTTTGGTCACCTGGTACTTCTCTTTCATGGCATGTGATGCAGTTTGTAATGATCTAGTGTATAGTGCTTCCCTGGTGGCTCAGACGGTAAAGAATCTGCCTGCAATGTGGGAGACCTGGGTCCGATCCCTGAGTTGGGAAGATCCCTTGGAGAAGGAAATGGCAACCCATTCCAGTATTCTTGCCCGGAGAATCCAATAGACAGAGGAGCCTGGAGAGCTACAGTTCATGGGGTTGCAAAGAGTTAGACATGACTGAGCAACTAACATTTTCACTTTCAGTGTATAATTATTTCTTTCATGTCTCCCCACCCCCCATACCTCATAGACTAAATACCATGAGGGCAGTGACTATGTCCATCTTGTTTATGGTTTTGTTCCCAAAGGCTACCAATATGCTCAGTGCCCAGAATGTGCTTAATACATATTGAAGGAAAGAAGGATTGGATTTGCAGTCAATGGAAATGATAGGTAAACACTTCAAAGCAATGTGCTTGATTGTTTCTGTGATAAACTCCCCAGAGGTCTTCTACCAGAGGCAATGTTTTAGGTTTTTTATTCTTTCCATGAGTACTGAAATAATTAAATAATACTTGTGAAGATGTAAATTCATATTCCCTTGATTAGAGCAATCCTAATTCTAGGAATCTATCCTACAGATACATTTGCCCATGTGGGAAATGATGTATGTTACAAGGATTTTTGTTGCGGCATTGTTAATAACAGCAGCAAACTGGAAATGATCTGAATGTCTATCAAAGAGATAGTACATCATACTATGGAACACTATGTCACCATTTAAAAGTATGTGGCAGTTAAATCTGGACTGATAAGGTGCCATCTCCAAGATACATTTTAGGTGGAAAAAAAAACAGTGTAGAAGAGATATATGCATGCTGCTGATTTTCTAAAAACAAAAAGAATATAAATATGCATGTTTATGTATATCTTTGGATAGACCATCTTTGGAATGACTAGGTAAAAAACTGGAAACAATAGGGTTTTCTCTGCAGAGAACTGAAGGGGCCAAGGGACAAAGGTTGGGGAACACTAACTTTTTAATGGACACTATTTGTGCCTCTTGAATTTTGTTTCAAATGCATATGTTCCCTATGCAAAAGGTAGAATGTTAATTGTAAAAGAGCATTAATCAAGACAATAAGAAGATAAACCACAGGCTAGGAGAAAATATCGGCAAAAGTCATATCTGATAAGGGACCGTTATCCAAACCATAGAAAGAACTCTTAAAACTCAACAATAAGAAACAACCCAATTACCACTACATATTAACTAGAATGGCCACAATCCAGAACACCGAGGGCAACAGATACTGGTGAGGATGTGGGACAACAGTAACTCTCATTCATTACTGGTGGGCATGCACAATGGTACAGTCACTCTGGAAGCCAGTTTGGTGGTTTCTTACAAAACTAAATATACTCATAGCATAAGAGCCAGCGATTGTGCTGATTAGATATTGGTTATTTACTTAAAGGAGGTTAAAAATCTATGCCCTCACAAAAACCTGCACATAGTTGTTTAAAGCAGCTTTATTCTTCATTTCCAAAGCTTAGAAGCAACAAGATGTCCTTCAGTGTGTGAATGGATAAATGAACTAGTATCAGGCAATGAAATATTATTAAACTGAGAAAGGTATGAGTTACCAAGCCACGAAAAGAGACAGACGATATTTGACGTCATTATACATTTGCATAAATCCATAGAATGGACAACACCAAGAGTGAACCCTAAGGTAAACTTTGAACTTTGGGTGATTATGTTGTGTCACGGTAGGTATCAGTTGTAACAAGTGTTCCACTCTGGTGGGGGATGTTGATACTGGGGGAGGCTGTGCATGTGTGGAAGCAGAGGGTCTGTAGAAAATCTCTGTATCTTTCCATTTTGCTGTAAACTAAAACTGCTCTAAAAAACCCAAAGTCTTCATTAAAAAAAAAGAGTATTTAAAAGGAGAGACAGAGGAAAGAATACACAAAAAAAGAAGAAAAGAGTCTGCTAGTTGGCGCGAACAGGAGCTCATAACCTTTCACTTGTTATTTGGAAACAACTTCTAACTTCTGCAGTAATATAGGACACAACCTGAAGACCATACCATCCAGTTTCCAAGCTGTCTGAGAATGTATATTTGTGGAAGGCAGTTGGGCTAAGAGGCTTCTGTTTGTTAGCAAATCCCGAGGAGTGAAACAAGCCAAAAAAAAAAAAACAATGGTATTAAAGTAAAAGGGCCTTTATGTCTTGTGAGCCACACGGCTCAAGTTTCTCTTGGCAGAGCTAGGTCCCCCCAAATTGTCCTCATACAGCTGAGAAACACCCTGGCTCCTTGGGCGGGGGGTGGGGGGGGGCGGTGTCCATGCAAGCGGGTATAGGCAGCTGCTCCCGGCTTGGCAGGCCTACAAGCCATCCCCCATAATGACCCACTCGGAAAGCCCACAATGACGGGGGGACAGCGAGGAAATGGACAGCAGGCTAGTATTTTGCTTGGGAAGAGAAGAGAAATAGTTCCCATGTACCAGCTGGGGGTGGAGGTGGGGAAATCAAAAGTGCAGCTGGACCAGACTCGAGAAAGCAATTGAGATGCAGGCATGGGAGCAGCGGAGGGAGGCCGTGGGAGTGTGTGCAGGGCAGAGCCAACTTTTAGTGTTACCTTCTAAAATTTTGTTTTTATTTTTTGGCCACACCCCACAGCTTGTGGAATCCTAATTTCCTGACCAGGGATTGAACCTGGGCCCTTGGCAGTGAAAGCACCAAGTCCTAACCACTGGACCATCAGGGGTGTCCCCAGTGTCATCTTGACAGGGAGTGAGACTGCGTAGGAAGCTTGCAGGAAAAGATTTGGCAGATGCCAGTTTTCAGCAGGCTGGGAATATACAGACACATGCAGTAGCTGCACCCAGTGGCCTCTGGGTAAACACCTGTTAAATTAACCCAACAAATGAATGATCCACTCCACTACCATCACTTCTCACCATTATCTATAGAGATGGGAAGATCTTTTGAGGTCTTGTGATGCTAGCTCATTTGTGTGTTTATAGTGATCATAGAAAACACATAAACACACCTGGCCTGGCTTTTGTAGCTCTAATCAGGCCTTTGATGCCTGAGTAGATTCTGAAGAGATGCTTCAAGAATAAAAATAGTACCTTAGCTTTATTGAGTATTTATCATGTGTCTGGCTCTGTGTCTGCATTAACCCCATTCAGTCTTCTCCACAGGAATATGAACCAGGCACTAGGCTTCTCCCCGTGTTTTTTTTTTTTTTTTTAAGATTTTTAAAAATTTATTTATTTTTTTAGTTTTATAAATGTTGAATTTTTTCCCAATTATTTTTATTAGTTGGAGGCTAATTACTTTACAATATTGTAGTGGGTTTTGCCATACACTGACATGAATCAGCCATGGATTTACATGTGTTCCCCATCCTGAACCCCCCTCCCACTTCCCTCCCCATCCCATCCCTCTGGGTCATCCCAGTGCACCAGCCCCGAGCACTTGTCTCATGAATCCAACCTGGACTGGCGATCCCCATGTTTTACAGAGGAGGAAAGATGAGGTTCAGAGAGGCGATGTGGTTTACCCAAGTTCACACAAGGAGTAAGGGGCAGGGCTGGCATCTAAAGCCCACACTCTGGACCACAGAGCTAGTCTGCCAATGAAAGCTTTAAGATAAACACAGCTATCAAAAGCAAATGAGCAGGGGAACTTCCCTGGTAGCTCAGTGGTAAAGAATCTGTCTGCCAATGCAGGAGACACAGGTTTGATCTAGGAGGATCCCACATGCCGTGGGGCAACTAAGCCTGTGCGCCCCCAACTATTGAATCTGTGCTCTGGAGTCTGAGAGCTGCAACTAAAGAAAAAAAAAGCCCACGCAACAACGGAGACCCAGCACAGCCAAAAACAAGTAAATTATTAAAAAACAAACAACCACCTCCCCTAACAAATGAACAGGGACTTCCCTGGTGTTCCAATGGTTAAGACTCCTAATTCAGGAGGCATGGTTTCAATCCCTGGTCGGGGAACTAAGATTCCATATGCCACATGGCGTGGCCAAAAACAAACAACAAAAAAAGAGACAAACAAACCTCCAAAACAAATGAATAACATCTATGTGAGGGAAAGGAGGTAAAAACTGGTGCTGCATTTCTAAAGCTGGCTTGATGCCAGCAGAGGGATTCACAAACCCCAGTGTGCATCTCCCCCTGACAGCGGGGCCTACAGATGAGTGCTCACAGCTGTGGGCCTTTCCTGGGACTCCCCTCCCTTCCCTGTCTCTCTTCACCCCAACCCTGGAGGCAGGGGGAAGGGGAGCTCCCGTTTTAGCTGCTGTTATTGTCCAGCTGGAACTCAAAGAAGTCTGCTTAGTAGAGGCTGGCCATTTCGATTCCCAGACTTTATCTCTTGGAAGGAACAAGACAGTGCAGGTCAGGAGGAAAGGGCAGAGTGATTTTACAATGAGTGGAATTAGGAAGGCTCCTCCCTGCAGCCCCTGCCCCCCCCCCACCCCCCCACCCCCCGCCCCATGCCTGCCCTCTAGGGGATAGTCTTGTTTCCATGATCAACAACTGCCATCCCTAAAGTATTTAGGGCACTCTACACCTTTGGAAAAAACAAAGGGGAGACTTCTTTCCTTACACCTTAATGATGATATTCAAACAAAGTCACCTGGCCTGAGGGATGTCCAGACCTCTACCAGGATCCGAAAAATGTCCTCCCCCTCTCCCCCGCCAGAATGCCAAGGCAATGCTACTGACTGAGGCAGAAGCAGTCAGTTCCCAAAGGGCCCAGCCCCCAAAGCAAAATGATGGCAAGATGCAGTGAACTCAAGGTAACGTTCCCATCCTCTCCCATGACCCCGAGAGCTGAGAACCCAGCAGTGTTTGTATTTCTGGACCAGTGGGTAAGTTGGCTGTGCTGAGGAAACAGAACTCTAATCCTCCTGAGACTAGATGCCATGTCAATCAAGAAATGCTGAACTAGGCAGAACACCTTTACATGTAGCACTTCCTGGCAGGTGTGATGAGAATAATCCACACTCTCTCATGCTGGGGCTTTGCACCTGCTCTGCCATGGGCTTGGTGAGCTGCTGAGGTTTTCTTCCCAGTCTGTCTGAGCGGCATGGCCAGTCTGAGGCGGCCAAAGGTCCATGGCTGCTGAATGTTCTCTGCTCCTCATTTCAATCTGCCGGCTTCAAGCCTTCCGTTGTCAGGCTGCCAGCGACCAAAGAAAGCCAGGGCGCCTGGTTTTCCAAAGATTTTTTTCCCCCTTCCAACTGAGTTAACCATTCCTTGGCCAAAGCCACTCTTGTGCCCGTTTCTGAGCTTGCGTGCTGTTTATTTTTTTTTTTTATTTTTCCAACTGAGGCCCAGCGTTCCCAAATCTCAAGATTAGATTTCATTCTCTGTCATCTTGAACTAAAAAAAAAAAACAAACAAAAACCCTAACTGATTACTTAGCATCTAGGAACAAGCCTCTGGAGCCCTGGTGAATAAAGCATGGGCCTGAAGGAAAGACCTGATTTCCTAGCCCCCGAGCCACTTGGTAGCTAAGTGAATGCTGGGCAAGTAACTTACCCTCTCTGTGGCTCATGCCTCATTTCCTCACCTAGAAACTAGGGATACTAACTATACTTACTTAATAGGGTGGATGAAGAGGATGGAATGGGATGATACACAGCCTGGTCCACATTACAAGATGAATAAATGTTAGTTATTATCACATTATTGTCATTTCTTATTTCCGGGGGAAGACTTCCCTGTGGTTACCTCCTCCAGACATATTTTGTCCCCATCCTTATGCCAGATCTAGATCTGTTCCTTCATATCACGTTTACTGAAATCAACATGCAAGTACAAACACTATAATGCTGATTCATCAAGCACAAAGTGGTGGGAGGCTGTTGTGAAGAGAGGGTGTCCATCAAGACTGTTTTTCTCTGTCCTTTTAGCATATTTACTTATCTCGAAATGGTGACAGGTGTTGGAGCTGAAATACACAGAACAGGAGAGCTAAGGCTGGGGGTGGGAGATAGTGCGTTATCAGAGCAAGGATTGCAGGCAGTTTGAGGCAGGGGACAAAGCTGAGGTTTCCCTAGGTTAGCAGGCAGGAAAAGGCAGGCTGTTCTTACCTTCACACAGGGCAGGGATGAGCACACAGGCTTGGGGCTCACCCAGCAGCAGCTGAGGTTCAATTCTGTACTCACAAGGCAGTGGGAACTCAGAAGCCAGCCCTGAACTTTATTCATTTTAAAACAAGTATCAGGTGCCTGCAATATGAGGTTATGTGCTATGGGGACAAACAGATGTGTAAGACACATGTCTCAAAGGCAAGGAGCTCAGTCTGGAAGGAATCATGAACACAGAAGATTATGACACAAGGAAGCATGTGACATGGGCCTGCAAGCTATAGAGAGGAAGCTATGGGCGGTCAGAACCGGGAACCTCTTTCCTCTTGAGAAGGTGAGAGAAAGTTTCAGGAGGGAAGGGTGGAGGCGTGCAGCAATGGTGGAGAGATGGTAGAAGGTGGGGTACGGGGAGAAATGCTATGGAAACTAAACCAGCTGGACCAGAGTGTACACACAGGCTAAGTGTATTATTTAAAAGGGGTTGAAAAGTGAAAATCAAAGTGTTAGTTGCTCAGTTGTGTCTGAATCTGCAACCCCATGGATGGTAGCCTGTCAGGTTCCTCTGTCCATGGGATTCTCCAGGCAAGAATACTGGGATGGGTTGCCATTTTCTTCTCCAGGGGATTTTTCCCACCCAGCAATTGAACCCAGGTCTCCTACATTGGCAGGCAGATTCTTTACCATCTGAACCACCAGGGAAGCCCTAAGAATGATGGAGTGGGTAGCCATTTCCTTCTCCAGGAGATCTTGCCAGCCCAGGGATCGAACCTGGGTCTCCACTATCACAGGCAGATTTTTTTTTTTTTTTTACCATCTGAGCCACCAGGGAAGCCACTAAAAGGGGCTGTTCAACCACAAAGCTTCTGGAACAAAATATGCCCTTGGGGGTGGGGGTAGTGACAGTGAAGACAGCATCTGTAGTTGACAGAGCACACTTTTAGTTAACTTGGATTTTCCTACCCCCCAGTGCCCTCCAAAGTGGTTTGGAACACCCTCATTTGTGGTTTTACAGAGGCAAAACACCTGTCTTGATCTATCACAATAGGACTGCTGTTTGAGGGGTAGGAAAGTGAACTCATTTATCAAATGAAATCAACAGATATGTGCTGTTTTAAGTCAAAAGAGTGCTTCCCAGGTGACTCAGCAGTAAAGAATCCACCTGCCAATGCAGGAGATGCAGATTCGATCCCTGGGTTCGGAATATCACCTGGAGTAGGAAATGGCAACCCACTCTAGTGTTCTTGCCTGGAAAATCCCAAGGGCAAAAAGAGCCTGGTGGGCTACAGTCCATAGGGTCACAAAAGAGTTGGACATGAATTAGCGACTAAACAACTTGAGAAGAGCCAGCCACCACGAGGCACATCTCAGGTGAGATGGAGGTGGATGCTCCAGGCAGAGGTGACAGGAATGTGAAATACACTTATTCTTCAGGGGGATGGAGGAGAGGGGTTAAGATCATTTTGATTGAACTGGAGGCTGGAACAGGCAGAGGTTTAAAAAAAAGTCCTAAAAAAAAAAAAAAAAGTCCTGTTTTGTTTAGCTCAGGCAAAATCTGACAACTTGTATTTGCCAACGTCGAAAGATTGGGGGATCTCACAAGAAAGTCGGGATTTTAGGCTCCCTTGAAAAATGGGCCCACATTTCTAAATGGCATCTACCATTTGGAGAAGGGGAACTCACTGTAGCCTCCACTGGCCCACTTTTTTCCGTGCTGCGATTCGTATTTAGATGCTGATCACATTTTGTAAGCACAGTGCAGTTAGCTCTCCAGAATGCTTCTGAAAGCCAGGACGGCTCAGAGTGCATTTGCAAGCTTATTCTTTAGGAGGTGAGTGTTACGTTATTCGGGTTTCCCTACTTTCTTTTTTCCGTTACCTCCAAGTTCTTGCCAGCATCTGATTGTGCAACTCCTGATAGAGGGGGCCTCGGTGCAACGAGGGTGGAGAAGTTGGTAAGGGTGGCCTGCCGGGCCAAGCGGCCCAGCCTTTATTCTCAGGGCAATAATGGACATGACACAGGCAGATCTTAAGAAAATTCATCTGGCAGAAGCTGGGCTGGAGGAGGCGGAAATGAATATTGATCCTGGTGATGCAAATTACTCAGTTACTGAGTGTGTGGACTTGGGCGGGCTACAGAACCTCTCAGTGCCTCACTTTTCTCCTCTGTAAAATGGGCTTGATAAGAATAGTACCAACCTGGCAGGTCTGTTGCCAGGATTAAAATGAAATAATGAGCATACAGCATGTAGCACAGTGCCTGGTTGGTACATCAGTGCCCAATGCTTATGATCATTTTTAGAATGAATCCTGAGATCAATTGGAAGATTACTGCAGTAGTTGACATATGAACTGATAAGGTCTCAGAGGAGGGAAGGGACAGTGACAAAGACCAACACGGGAGTGTTAGGAATGAAGACCCAACTGGGTTCAAGGCTGACTGGGGGAGGGGGAAGAGAGACAACTTCTGGGTCTGCAGCCTGGGTAAGTGGGGAATGACCACACTGAAATGGAGAACCCTGGGAGGACAGTTTCAGGAGAGGGAGAGGTCAGTTTGATACATACTTCAAGGTGACCTGGAGAGGTGTCGGCCAAACGGCAGTGTCCAGCAAGCGATGAGAAGTGCAGGAGCAGGGCTGGGGAAATATGGCTCAGGGCTGAGGATGTGGGTTATGAACATGAGGAACCCAGAGAGGGGAGAGGCACCCTGGAGGGAATGGATGAAGCTCTGTGCCCAGTTCAGCATCTCGGTTTGAACAGCTGGGGCCTCTCTTGACCCAGAGACAGTGCATATTCTGCTCAGTCAGCTGTGCCACTTGGATACCACCTTTGTCCTTCATCTTATGTGCTTTTAGTTCAAATGCTGACCGGGCCTAATCCTGCTTGCCTTGTGAGCCCTGATGGGGTCAAAGTCCCCTGTGCAGAAAGTGACAGGCTAACACTTGGTTTTATGTTTGATGAAATGAAGATGCCTAATATGGACTGTAGGGAGGGGGGGAGGTCAGGCAGAATTGTGGGGGACCCAGCTTGTGGCTGGCGCCTTCCTCCTGATCTTCTCAGAAGGCCCACCGTGTTCCAAAGCTCCACCTTCTCAGCTGCTCCCTGGATTTTCCCAGCAGTTCTCTCTCTTTTTCCACATAAACTGTTCAGAGAACCATTTGCTCAGGACTCCCCGGTCCTCATGGAGGCAAATCAATCTCCATCTTCTTGTTTCCCTTCTACTTGTTCTCTCAATATACTAAGGGCTGTCAGCCTCTTCAGTCCCAAGTTCTGGGTTAGGTGTGAGAGAGACAAAGGTGGCAAGGCTGGGTGTACCTGGCAGAGCTTGAGTTGAAATGTGCTGAAGTGTGGCCAAGGGCATTTCAGGCACAGTGGTCTTGGGGGCCACGAGGGCACACGAGGTGGGGGGGCACCTCATTGTATGTGTGCACAGGGCTGACTCACCCCCTTCCCACCAGCAGCCATCCCATCAGAACATGCACATGCATAATTTTATTTACCTCTCCAGTCTCTAGCATGCCAGCCAGGAGCCAGGGTAAGAGAAAGAAAAAGGAATAAAATGAGTGTAAGCACGGTGAAGGAAGGGCTCAGCTGGTTAAACAAGACTTCTGATTACTGTCATTAGTGCTCAAAAGACTTCCAACCCGACGTGGCATTAAACGGACAGATTGTGTGTGTATGTGTGTGTCTGGATAAAGCATATATATTAGAAGAACGAGACCTTCAGACAAAGTGGCCAGTCAGTGTGGGGGTGAGGAAATTTCCTGTCCAGCTGGTTATCTAATGGACACCTGACGTTGATTTGCTTCCTGATAGACAGTGTAAGGAGGAAAGCCAATGGAATGGAAATGTTACCATTAAGTGTGCTCGGGTCAGAGGAGCCTGGCTGCCCTGCAAAGCTCTCTCCTTATACATTCAGCTAGCAAACCTTGCCTGCTCCCCAGGGGGAGGTGAGGGGGAGACTTAGGAATGCTCTCTCTTCTTGGAGAAGTTGGATTGAGTACTTTGCAGGAACAAACAACTGCAATAGAATTTAGGGCTAGCCTGTTGTTTCTAGGTTCCTTATTCTCCAAACTGAAGATGTATTTTGAGCTGGGATCAGGAGGTTGTAAGCTGGACAGTGATCACCAGCGGCAAGGCTTCCATACCCTCAGGTAGTGCTTAGTTACGCTCCGTTACTGCAGCGACATCTAATGGTCAGAGAAAGCAATGCATATTTGCATTTAAAAGCAGCCTGTGGTTCTGCCTCGGGAGGTTCATTTTTTTTTAAAGTAGGTTGTCATATATGGAATTTAGAAAGATGGTAATGATGACCCTATACACGACACAGCAAGAGAGACACAGATATAAAGAACAGAATTTTGGACTCTGTGGGAGAAGGCGAGGGTGGGATGATTTGAGAGAATAGCATTGAAACATGTATATGACCATATGTGAAATAGATCGCCAGTCCAGGTTCGATGCATGAGACAGGGCGCTCAGGGCTGGTGCACTGGGAGGACGCTGAGGGATGGGTTGGGGAGGGAGGTGGGAGGGGGGTTCAGGATGGGGGACACATGTACACCCATGGCTGATTCATGTCAATGTACGGCAGAAACCACTACAATATTGTAAAGTAATTAGCCTCCAATCAAAATAAATTAATTTAAAAAATAATGTAGGTTGGACAGGGTATTATTGTTTATTGTTGTTGCTGGTTAGTCGCTAAGTCGTGTCAAACTCTCCCACCAGGCTCCCCTGCCCTGTCCATGAGATTTCCCAGGCAAGAATACTAGAGCAGGTTATCATTTCCTTTTCCAGGGTATCTTCCAGATCCAGGAATTGAATCCGTGTCTCCTGCACTGCAGGTGGTCAGGGAAGCCCCATTATTGCTTATTAACTCCTGTAAAATAACATTTTGACTGCAACCCTAAGAATTCACTTCCTGAATCTTTAGATGACATTTTTATGTTGTCATTCATAACTGGATGTTAATCATATTTTATGAAAACCAAGCAATTGCCTCTTTGAATTTTTTTTTTTACAACCATCATGACTTTGCACTATTTTAAAGCTTCTTGTTGGAGCTCCGTGTATGCATTATGAAGAAGGTTTCTATCGAAGGGAAAAGATGATCAAATTTTCCTCCAAATACCCACTTCTGGGCTTCCCTGGTGGCTCATGGTAAAGAATCCACCTGCCAATACAGCACATGAGGGTTCAATCCCTGAGTTGGGAAGATCCCCTGGAGAAGGAAATGGCAAACCACTTCTTGCCTGGAAAATCCCATGGACAGAGGAGCCTGGCGGGCTACAGTCCATGGGGTCACAAAGGGTCAGACACGACTTAGCAACTAAATGACAACAACCCACCTCCACTATATAGTAAATTGTTGTGGTAAATATATATTCTAGAGTAGAAGGTGGTGGTGGCTAGATTTCCCCATAAGAGGTCACTGTTCTAGCTCTTGGGTGAAGAAAGGAATGCTAAAAGTTTACAAAGAAGATTGAAACCTCTATTCCCATATTTAGATGTCATTGAATTTCATCTGAAACCCTTTGTGATACTGTGATTTATAATAAGAAATAAATACTTGATCTTCGTCCCCATTTCTGGCACAGAGCTCCTATAATAATAACTTGACATTTCCTAAGTGATGAGAGCAATAAAGGTGCGTTGGTATTCATAACAAACCCCTTTCAGTCACACCTGAGTTTATGTTAATACAGTGACTTTTGGAAAGCATCGAAATGGATGGAGTCCGCTTGCCAGTAATCCAGTGAATAAACTAGTTTCCTGAGTTCTGTGAGCCACTCTAGCAAGTTAATCAGATTCAAGGACGGGGCTCTGTGAACCTCTAATTTATACTTCAGAAGCTCAGGTAACAACCTATATTTGAGATTGAGAGGGTAACAGGCAGGAAGGCCAGGGGTCTCCAAATGGAGCTAAAAGGCTGCAAATGTCAGACATTTTTCTCTCTCTTAAGCGGCAGGAGGAAGTGAACTAGCAACTAGCGATAGTTTTTTCCTTCTCTATACAAATTTAAAAGGAGGTTTCTCCTTTTAAATGTGAGGGTGGGATATTTCAAAAGAACAGCATGTATACTATCTATGGTGAAACAGATCACCAGCCCAGGTGGGATGCATGAGACAAGTGCTCCGGCCTGGTGCACTGGGAAGACCCAGAGGAATCGGGTGGAGAGGGAGGTGGGAGGGGGGATCGGGATTGGGAATACATGTAAATCCATGGCTGATTCATATCAATGTATGACAAAACCCACTGAAAAAAAAAAAAAAGGAGGTTTCTCTTAAAATACTGTGTTGCCATAATGACACCTGGTTTCACCTGAAGCTAACTATTCTCAAACCTTGAGTTAACCAATAGTTTTCTTATGGAAATGCTTGTCTTAAGCTATGTTAATGTGCTATGCATTTACCCCAGACTCTTATCTTCTGCCAAACGGCTCAGAACGTACTTGACAAACCAGTATGTTAAACTCAGATATTGTTCCCCTAATCTATGTAAACGAAACTATTTGTATGGTAATCTGCCCTTCTACAAGATTCAAGTCAATCATTTTATGGCCTGGGATGAATCATCTGGTGCCAAGATTATCCCAAAATGCAATTTATGGATGAGGGGCCTGGTGCCATTCTGAGTTTTAAGACATTTCTTTCTTTTCATTAACAGACTGCTAGTGACTATATAACATCCAGCTGAAGACTAGCAGGGGGTGCTCTTTCTGCCCCCTTCTGATGCCTATGTCAGAAGCTGTCTCTATCTCCTTTATACTTTAATAAAACTTTATTACACAAAAGCTCTGAGCACTCCAGCCTCGTCTCTGGCCCCGGATTGAATTTGTCTCCTCTGGAGGCCAAGAATTCTGGCGTCTTATCGTTCAGCAACAACCTTTCAAGATCGGCATCTGAAGTAGGGGGCAGTCTTGTGGGACTGAGCCCTTAACCCAAGGAATCTGATGCTGTCTCTGAGAGTGTCTGAATTGAGTAGAATTGTAGGACTCCCATGTGCCACTGGAGACTTGCTTGGTATGCGGGAAAAAGACCCACACACTGGAGTTGGTCCTAGAATCTAACCCCTTTTCACTGACTACCCCAAACCCTGGGTTTCCCAGGTGGTACTAGTGGTAAAGAATCTGCACACTGATGCAGGAGACACGAGAGACATGGGTTCAATCCCTGGGTCAGGAAGATTTCCTGGAGAAGGGAATGGCACCCCACTCTAGTATTCTTGCCTGGATAATTCCATGGACAGAGGAGCCTAGAGGGCTACAGTCCATGGGGTCTCAAAGAATCAGACACGACTGAGTGACTGAGCACACACATCCTAACCTCTAGGTCCTGGGTTTGGGAAGGCTTGCTCTAGGGACGAAGTGAGGTCACGAAACCTTGAACTCTGCATAAGGAACACTAAATTGTAAGAGGTTCCAGAAAGTGCTGGGTAGATGCCTCTGGCTTTACTATTTCAAAAAGTGATCCTCAAAGCATGGAAGCCAGTGATATAAGCAGCCTTAGTCTCATCCATCTTTTGATGGCCAACCAGTGAGAGCCCATTTTCACTCCTGACAGGAAAAGAAATTCTGAGGGCCAGGATATTAAAAAATGAGTAAAAAGCTTGTAGTATACCATACTTCTTTCCCACTCAGCTTCACCCTGGATTTTTTAAAGAAGCTATCTTTTTTAGAAAGACCATACTTTGGCCACCTGATGTGAAGAACGGACTCATTGGAAAAGACCCCGATGCTGGGAAAGATTGAAGGCAGGAGGAGAAGGGGACGACAGAGGATGAGATGGTTGGATGGCATCACTGACTCAATGGACATGAGTCTGAGCAAGCTCCAGGAGTTGGTGATGGACAGGGAAGCCTGGTGTGCTGCTGTTCATGGGGCTGCAAAGAGTCAGACATGACTGAGTGACTGAACTGAGCTGAATAATTATCATATGAAGAAATCAATTTTTCTAAGAATTGACCATATGAAGTTGCCCTTTGGGTATGTCAAAAAAGGCTGTTGGCAGTGTCATATGGTTCAGTGTAAAAACAGAAGACTGAAACTAAAGGGGAGACATACTGTATTCCTCAATAAAGACAGAATATTTTATGTAAATTATTCCAAGTATGTAAGTTTAACATAAATCCAGTCATAATCACAAGGTAGTTCTAAAGTTCATCAGAAACAACAAATGACTGAGAATAATCAAGGGAAGGTTGAAGAGTGTTGAGTGGGTAGATGCCTTGCCAGACATTAAAAACTATTATAAAGCTTTAGGAATTGAAATAGTGTGGCACTGGCATGAGGACAGGCTGACAAATCTACAGTTCAGGATACACAGCCCTGAGACAGACCCTAAAACATATATATATCTAGGATGGGCTAAAAGTCACAGAACAAAGTAGTGGGGAAAAGAGATGATTTCAAAAATGGTGCTTAAACAATTGGTACATTATTTTTGTTTTTAAAGTCAGGTGATTACCTCACATCACATCACAAATAAATTCTAAATACATTAAAGTGATAAGTGTAACAATTACAATAAAAATATTTAAAGAAATATATCAGTGAATAGTCATATGATTGTGGGATGGGGTAGGTCTTTTACACAGAAGAGCAAAGTTAAAAACCCCAGAATAGTAACATGTATATATAATTGCATAAAAATTATAAAATATGTACAATAACAGCATAAATGGCATTAGAAGCCAAATGTCAAATGCATGCAGTAAACGACAAAGGGTTAATATCTTTAACATAAAGACTTCTTACCAATTAGTGAAACAAAAAAGCTAAATAGCCTAGAAAAATAGGCAATGGGTACAAACGGAAAATTGACAAAGAAATACTAATGACAAATTGATATATGAAAAACATGCAATTTGCTTGTAATCAGTGAAATTCAAATTAAAGCAACATGACAACATTTTTCAGCTATCAGGTTCACAAGGATTCAGAAAGTGAAATCACCCTACTCACTGCTGTTGCAGGCATCAACTAACAAGCCTTTCTGGGGTGCAAACTTCATTAAGACCTTAGACTTATTTTTATTTTGTGGCCTGTATTTCTAGGAATACAGCTGAACAGTGTCATTATAGATGTGAAAAAAATACAAGGGCTTTCACTGCAGTATTATTGTACTGAAGAATTAGAAACAGCCTAAACAATTAAACATGGAGAAATTGTTATTTATGGTACGATGGAAGCAGAGATTGAAATTATACTGCCACAAACCAAGGCACACTTAGGGCTACCAGAAGCTGAGAGAGACAAGGAAGATTCCTCTCCTAGAGCCTTCAAAAGGGCCATGGCCCTGCCAACATCTTGGTAGTAAACTTCTAGGCTCCAAAACTTTAAGAGAATAAATCTGTTTTTTAAAAAATTATGGCACACCCAAAAGAAGCTGTGCTACATATATATACATATACATATATATAATGGAATATTACTCAGCCATAAAAAGGAATGAATTTGAGTCAGTGGTACTGAGATGGATGAACCTAGAGCCTGTCCTACAGAGTGAAGTAAGTCAAAAAGGGAAAAACAAATATTGTATATTAAAGCATATACATGGAATCTAGGAAAATGGTACTGATGAACCCAACTGCAGGGAAGGAATGAAGATACAGATGTAAAGAGCAGACTTATGGACACAGCAGGGGAAGGAGAGGGTGGGACGAATTGAGAAAGTAGCACTGACATGTACACGATCATGTGTAAGATAGCCAGCTAGTGGGAAGCTGCTGTGTAATACAGGGAGCCCAGCCTGGCGCTCTGTGATGACTTAAAAGGTGCAGGATGTGGGGGGAGGCTCAAGACAGAGGGGATATATATATATATATATTTATGATTCATTCACGATGTTGTACAGCAGAAACCAACACAACATTGTAAAGCAATTATCCTCTAGTTAAAAAATATTAAAACGGAAAATAATTATGGCATATCCAAATGGTAGAATATTATGTGATAACTAGAAAAGATGTTCTTAATACTTGATGGCCTGAGGCAATATCCATTATATAATAAGTGATAAAAGCAGATAATTTTTCATTTATTATATAATTTTTACATACAGTAGGAATGCAATTTTATGAAAAAATAACTTTCCATATACATATATATTTATATTTATGCATACACATCTGCATATACATATGAACGCACAGAAGTAAAACTATTAATCACTATAACACATGGCTATTGGGCTTATAGGTAATTCTTTTCTTTGTCACGCTTTTCTGTATTTCCCAAGTTTTCTATAATGTATGTGCATTCCTTTTTTTTTTTTATTGTGGTAAAACACACAAAACAGAAAATTTGACCATTTTAACCATTTTGAAGCGTATGTATTACATTATTCTTAAAATGAGGGATAACAGTTTTTATCAATAAGCATACACTAGGCAGGTTCTCAGCTTGCATCGACATGACAATTACAATAATGTGACAATTTCAAAAATTTGTTTGGACAAAGGACAGGAAAGGAACACAATCCAGAGAGATGAAAAGTTTGATGGACTGGAGCAGCAGAATTGGGTGTAACTGTGATGTGTGTTGTCCTGAAGGCAGCTTTTCTTTATAGGTTGAGATAAATACTTTCAGGCTTTTTGGTGCTGAGGAAAGTGAGGCCTGGCTCAGCCAAAAAAGGCACATGGAGAAGCTGGGGGCCACTGAGACAATAGAAGAAGTTATAGACATGAGGAAAAACAAATTCAGCCGGGGCTGATCATTTAAAATTGGATTCAACTGGCCCCAAATGAATATCTGAGCAGCTCTTCAGGATACATCAACTGTATAAATCCAGATTTGCCCAGAAAAGTCCAGGAATGCAGGTAAGACTTTTGATGTAGTCTGAGGGGAGGTTAGCAGAGAAGAAGCATGGTTCAGGGCAGATGTGAAGCCCCATTTGGTTTTGAGTTCACCCCCCAACTGTGTGAACCTGCCTTTAATCCTCATCCTTACTTGGACCACTCTGATTTTTCTTCGATCAGAATTGGCTGATTCTAGGCTCAGTTCCTCACTATGAGACCTTGACTATCAGGCTTTTGCCTCTGTGGTTTGTAGAGAAACTGAGTTTTCCTAGGTCACAATTAGGAAAATGCAGGGTCAAGCCCGCTAAGACACCGACTCATTTCATATGCAGTTACTTCCTCAGCAGGGGAATCAGGGACTACTGGCCCCTCGTTAGTGACAGTTCCTGGCTTAGTTTGGTTCTTTCCAGGCTGTTTTGCTGAAGTAAGGACAGGCTGTTAAGGCCAGAGTGATCTGTCCTCACTGTGGAAGCCACCTTGATGTAACGGGCAGTGGCAGCTATGAAGTGAGGGAAGAAAAGTGGGCCTCACCTATAGTCTACTTCTCTGTAGACCTAAGAGAGCAGAGGGTGGGAATGGGGAGGCGGCATGGGTTCATGCCCATTGCCCTGAAGTTACAGCAGAAATGCCACGGAGTGGGGCTCTGCAGAGGGTTTGTATGAGCAGTCATGAGCATTTTGGATCCTGGTCTTGCTCAGTCTGTGTTCTTTGCTGTTGTTACCCACCCACAAACAAGGCAAGGTCCCCCCAAACACAACTCCTCACCTGCATCTTCCTCTTCACCGTGTCAAAGGGGAAGGAGAGGGTCTGGGTCACTGCGGCAGCCAGGCAGACATTGGCAAAGTTCTGGAGGAGAGAGAACCGATCTCGGGGTCCATTCCAGATTTTCTCCAGGTTCATGTAAACTAGAAGGGAGCCGGCAGAGAAAGGGAGAGCACCTGAAAAACAAGGCCAGGGAGGCTGTGATGGCTCAGGAGACACTGGTTTGAGAACATAAATGCCAGTAGGGAACCCTAGGGAAAGCAACAGGACCAGCCCTGGGCTTGTGAAAAATCACTCCAATGGAAGCAGCAGGCACTTTCTTGGGTAATGGTCACGTGGTATATTTTGATCGGGTTTGTGTCATTGATCACAATGCATCAAATGATTCCCTGAAGGTTTGTGTATTCTATGTCCATTTCACTTTTAAAAGAATCATAAACAAATATCGAACTCTAGTTAATAATATGCATGCTGAAAGGTTGAGGGGTGAAGTGTATTGATGTTTGCAATTTACATGAAAATCATCAAAAAATACATGACTGATGAATGGCTAGGGGGATGGATAGATAAATGATAAACCGAAATATTCATTGAAGGACCTGGTATATGCTGGGTATATGGGTGTTTCCAATTCTTTTTAAAAAAATTTATTTTATTTATGTATAGTTGATTTATAATGTTGTGTTAGCTTCTGATGTACAGCAAAGTCATTCAGTTATACAGTCTTCTCATATTTATTTCCATTATCGTTTATTACAGGATATTGAATACAGTTTCCTGTGCTATACAGTGAAAGTGAAGTCACTCAGTCATGTCCAACTTTTTGCGACCCCATGGACTGTGACCCACCAGGCCCCTCTGTCCATGGAATTTTTCAGGCAAGAATACTGGAGTGGGTTGCCATTTCCTTTTGTTTACCCAGGGTATTTCCAATTCTCTTAACATTTTGGGGTGTTTCAAATTAAAAAAAAATAGTGTTGGGAAAAAAATCACTCCTATAAAAAAAATTAGTGGGAGGTACTTAATCAAGCTTTGGAGTTTAGTGGGTACTGATCTCCAGCTGAGAAGGTAACTTCTGTGAAAACTGAAGAGTGAGATCGTAGTAGTGAGGGAGGGAGGTTACTTGACCTTGCTTCTGGGAATGACGTGGCCATATCAGGGCCCAGTGGGCACCCTGCACTGTGTGGCAGCCTCACCTTTCTTTAAAAAAAAAAAAAAAACTTATATTGGAGTAGAGTTGATTTACAATGTTGTGTTAGCTTCTGCTGTACAGCAAAGTAAATCAGTTATACATATACAACTCTTCCTTAGACTCTTTTTCCATATAGGACATTACAGAGTACTAAGTAGAGTTCCCTGTGCTATCCAGTAGGTCCTTATTAGTTATCTTTTTTTTTAACTTTTTATTTTGTATTGGGGTATAGCTGATTAACGATGTGGTAATTTCAGGTGATCAATGAAGGGACTTGACCATACATATATATGTATCCATTCTCCACCAAACTCCCCTCCCACCCAGCAGCCTCACCTTTCTAGGAAAAGATGGTGAGCAAGTAGTGCAGTAGTTGGCACTTTGAAGCTTCCAGAAAATTTTGGACCAATCTGATGTTTACACAGGGACTAAATTTCTCCCTTAAGATGAGATTTAAAAGAGGAGCTAACACTAGTCGGGCTGCTCATCTTTAGAAAAATGTAGTATTTTTCAAATTATTTTTCCTTTTTAATTTTTTTCCATTTATTTTTATTAGTAGAAAAATGTAGTATTGTTTAATAAAAACAAAAATGACATACCAACACTATATTTTCATTCAGAAAACATGCAGCTAATGCTATGTGATGGGCCCTTTGCCAGGTGCCAGGAATACAAAGAGGAGTGAGCAGGCTAATTCCTGGAGATGCTCACCATCTAGTGGGAGAGACAGACAGATAATGAATCATAGTAGGGGGGCTAGGAGGGCTATACAAAGTGCTTTAGGTACACAAGGATCAGAGGGATCCATTTTGCCTGAGGGAATCAAGAAGGACTTCACAGAAGAAAGAACTTTTCAACTGGGTCTTCAGGAATGAACAGGAGTTCATCAGACACTGACAGAGCAAGCAGAGGGAACAGCATATACAGAGAGTGGTATTTCCAAGAAATGCCAGTATTTCTGGATGGCCAAAACAGGAGTGAAGGTAGAATGTGGCAGGAGATGAGGTAGGGATTGGCCAGCAGGGCCAGGTCTGAAGGTGCTAGTATGCCAGAAGGAATCTGGGTTTTCCCCTGTAGCTCACAGGAGTCAATGAAGGCTTTTAAGGAGGGCAGTGGGAAGAGGTTGATGAAATGATTAACTTGCACTTAGAAAGCTCACCACACCCCTGGCAGCAAGGTACAGGGTGGACTGGGGCAGGAGAGACCCAGGACTGGGACCAGGTAGGAGCCTCTCATGTCAGGAAAAATGATGAGAGTGTGACCTGGGACAGAGAAGATGAGGATGGAGAAGGGGCAGACTTGAGAGTTTTAAAAGGTGAAATTGACAGCACTTGCAGCTGAAGTGGGCATGGGGTGAGAGGAGTCAAAGTTGAGATTATACGTTTCTTCTGGCTTAGGCCACTGGGTGAAAGAAAGGCAGTCTCATTCACAGGGACACAGGAAGGGAGCAGGTATGCAACTAATGAGGACATCAGGTTTAGTCCTGACTGATGTATCAAGGGATTATCAGGTGGGGGTGTCCAATTGCAGGCATTCATACTACCACTGAGAGTTGGTGGTAGTCAGTGGCTAAGAGAGAGGGCTCTGGGGTTGTATTGCTAGATCTTCTGCTTTCTATCTATGTGGTCTTGGGCAAGTTGCTTAGCTTCCCTAAGCATCTATATCACCTGTAAAATGTGGCTTAAATGAGGAGCTGTATGCAAAACGTTTAGGACAGTGCCTGGCACACAAGAGCAATAGATGTTAGTCACTGTCATTATAGAGATGAGATTGGGAGTCATTAGAGCATAATGATGTTTGTTTAAGCCACTAACTTAGAGGAGGCCACCCAGGGAGGGAATGAAGAGTGAGAAGAAAACTCAGAAAGGAACCGGGGAATAGCGACAGGTAGAGGGCTGGCAGCATCAGATGAGCCAGACAAGAAAGAGCCAAAGAGAGGTAGGAAAAGACATCTAGAGACAGTGGGGTCCCAGAAGACAGGTTTCTAGAATAAAGGGTGATGGATCTCATCAAATACTGCAACAAAGGTCAGATAAAAGGCAAAAGTCTACTGGATTGGCAACTGGGGGTCCTGGTAACTTGTGCAGGTGTAGCCCTGGCAAAGGTTCCGAAGATCATAGAAGCTACAGTTGCTACCCTGGTTGTGCTCAAAAATGTATGGATGTACTCGGAGACTCCTTCCTGCAGTCATATGGGGAGTGTGTGGGACTCTTTTCCTATCAACTGGTGCTGAGCCACCTGCAGGCTGTCCTACTCCCTCCCAGGCCAAAGTTAGGAAGCGGGTGTATGGCTATGGAACAGAACAAAGCTAATCAACTCTATATTGAATCCATATGACCTTGAACTCAAGAGATCATTCTGTCGTTTTTGAAGCAGAAGATATTAAGAAGAGGTGGCAAGAATACACAGAATTATACAAAAAAGATCTTTATGACCCAGATAATCACAATGGTGTGATCACGCACCTAGAGCCAGACATCCTGGAATGTGAAGTCAAGTGGGCCTTAGAAAGCATCACTACGAACAAAGCTAGTGGAGGTGATGGAATTCCAGTTGAGCTATTTCAAATCCTAAAAGAGGATGCTATGAAAGTGCTACCCTCAATATATCAGCAAATTTGGGAAACGCAGCAGTGGCCACAAGACTGGTAAACATCAGTTTTCATTCCAATCCCAAAGAAAGGCAATGCTAAAGAATGCTCAAACTACCACACAATTGCACTCATCTCACACGCTAGTAAAGTATGCTCAAAATTCTCCAAGCCAGGCTTCAATAGTACATGAACCATGAACTTCCAGATGTTCAAGCTGGTTTTATTTTTTTAATTTTTTTCAAGCTGGTTTTATAAAAGGTAGAGGAACCAGAGATCAAATTGTCAACATCTGTTGAATTATGTAAAAAGCAAGTGAGTTCCAGAAAAGCATATATTTCTGCTTTATTGACTATGCCAAAGCCTTTGACTGTGTGGATCACAACAAACTGTGGAAAATTCTGAAAGAGATGGGAATACCAGACCACCTGACCTGCCTCTTGAGAAATCTGTATGCAGGTCAGGAAGCAACAGTTAGAACTGGACATGGAACAACAGACTGGGTCCAAATAGGGAAAGGAGTATGTCAAGGCTGTCTATTGTCACCCTGCCTATTTAACTTATATGCAGAGTACATCATGAGAAACATTGGGCTGGATGAAGCACAAGCTGGAATCAAGATTTCCAGGAGAAATATCAATAACCTCAGATATGCAGATGATACCATCCTTAAGGCAGAAAGTGAAGAAGAACTAAAGAGCCTCTTGATGAAAGTGAAAGAGGAGAGTGAAAAAATTGGCTTAAAGCTCAACATGCAGAAAACTAAGATCACGGCATCTGGTCCCATCACTTCATGGCAAATAGATGGGGAAACAGTGGAAACAGTGACTGACTTTATTTTTTTGGACTCAAAATCACTACAGATGGTGACTGCAGCCATGAAATTAAAAGACGCTTGATCCCTGGAAGAAAATTACAACCAACTTAAAAAGCATATTAAAAAGCAGAGACATTACTTTGCTGACAAAGGTCCATCTAGTCAAAGCTATGGTTTTTCTAGTCGTTATGGATGGATGTGAGAGTTGGACTATAAAGAAAGCTAAGCACTGAAGAATTGATGCTTTTGTATTGTGGTGTTGGGGAAGACTCTTGAGAGTCCCTCGAACTGCAAGGAGATCCAACTAGTCCATCCTAAAGGAAATCAGTCCTGAATATTCATTGGAAGGACTGATGTTGAAGCTGAAATGCCAATACTTTGGTCATCTGATGGGAAGAACTGACTCATTGGAAAAGACCCTGATGCTGGGAAAGATTGAAGGAGGGAGGAGAAGGGGATGACAGAGGATGAGATGGTTGGATGGCATCACCGACTCAATGGACATGAGTTTGAATAGACTCCGGGAGTTGGTGATGGACAGGGAGGCCTGGCATGCTGCAGTCCATGGGGTCACAAAGAGCTGGACACGACTGAGTGACTGAACTGAACTGAATGGACCTTGAACTCAGTTAAATGGATTTAACGGGTTACAAAGATATACAATACATTCATATATATCCCTTGAACTCAGTAAAGTGGATTTCACTGGTTATCAACAAAGATATACAAATCATTTGTATAGATCCAAGAACACAGCCTTTTCTTGGACAAGGTGACAAGTTCCATCTTACCTAAAACAGTAAGGGAAACCCCTCGATAAAGGGCCAGGAATCCTTCCTGTTGATAAATAGTAGAAAATGCATGGAGGATCCCTCTGTAGGATGGTTCCAGCATGTTCTGCACAATTAACCGGGTTTTGATGAGGTCTGTAGGATATGTCACAATGGTGGAAACCATCCCTGCGAGACTCCCAGCCATGATGGAGCTCCACTGGGAAATATGGCCCAGGTCATCCGTGAACAGCACGACAAACCTGGGAGAAAACAGGGAGAAAGGCCCAAGGGAATCAGCTATGGATTGTGTTGGAGTGTTCAATGCTACTGATTGCAACATTTCCCCACGTTTGGAAATGCTTTACGAAGCAAAAATTACTATACTAATGTATTAAGATAAATGAGTAACACATTCAATTCTACTATATTTATATAATTCTACTTAGCTCTAAGGAAGAGATACCTAACCTTCTTATTTCTATCTACCCTAAGTCCATCCACTTCATCCTAAGCATTTTCCCCTTTTATTTGCATAACTGTCAACCCTGGCTTGCCTGTGGGGTGTAAAAGAACAGAAGTACTCGATAAATACTGAACTGGAATGTGCTCCTTTGATTCGGTTGCAACTTCAATGAAATTGCTTGAAACAATGACTTTAAGCATTCCCAGTAATTGAGGTTTTTTTGTTTTTGGCTGCCTCAGGCAGCATGTGGGATATTAGTTCCTCAACCAAGGGTTGAACCCGCGCCCCCTGCACTAGAAGCTCAGAATCTTAACCACTGGACCACCAGGGAAGTCCCTTGAGTTTTAAAAATATATTGGTTTAATAACGGCTGAGTAATATCCCATGGTGTAAATGTAGAGAAGATGCATGACCCCACCAACTATCAGAGAAATTAATAAAAACAGTAACAAGATACCATTTCTCATCCAGCAGACTGGCAAAGATGAAAAAGTCTGATAGCATCAAGTGATGGTGAGAAAGTATGGAAACAGGAATGCTCACCCACTGCTGGGAGAGGTGTACATTGGCAGGTCACTTTGCAGTATCTAGTACAATTGGAAGAAAGCCTACTTTCATCCCAGCAATTCCATTTCTCAGTGCATATCCTAGAGAAACTCTTGTACATATGAAGACATAAGATGTACTTAGAGACTCCTTCCTGCAGTAAGATGGGGAGTGTGTGGGACTGTCTTCCTGTCAGCTGGGTGAGAAATGGTATTTTGTTACTGTTTTTATTTGCTATTTCTCTGACAACGGGGTCATGCATCTTCTCTTACAATTATTAAAACAATATATTTTAAAAACTCAAGGGATTTCCCTGGTGGTGCAGTGGTTAAGATTCTGAGCTTCCAATGCAGGGGACACAGGTTCAACCCCTGGCTGGGGACACTTATTATTAACACATTGTTTGTAAGTGAAATTGAATAATCTAAAGTCCATTGGTATAGGAATGGATAAATTGTGGAAGTCATATAATGATACCATAAATTAATGCAGTTGGAACTGTGTATTTACATGGATAAATCATAAAAGCATAAAGTTAAGTGAAAAAAGCAAGTTGCAGAATGACCTATAGTGTATGGTAACTATCTATGGTCATTTCTCTGTATCCACAGGTTTCAGAAACCCCAACAGGTACCAACATCTGTGGATGCTCAAGTCCCTCACATAAAATGGTGTATTATTTGCCTGAACTGAACTGAACTGAATACTTTAAGTCAGGGGCTTCCCTAGTGGCTCAAACGGTAAAGAGTCTGCCTGCAAAGCAGGAGACTCAGGTTTCATCCCTGGGATAGGAAGATACCCTGGAGAAGGGAATGGCAACCCACTCCAGTATCCTTAACTGGAGAATCCCATGGGCAGAGGAGCCTGGCAGGCTACAGTCCACGGAGTCACAAAGAGTTGGACACAACTGAAGCAACTTATCAGGTACACAGGCATACTTTAAATCATCTCTAGATTACTTATAATACTGAATACAGTGTAAATGCTATGTAAAAAGTTGCTGGGGCATGGCAAATTCAAGTTTTGCTTTTTGGAACTTTCTGGAATTTTTCCCCCCAAATACAGTATTTCCAACCTGTGGTTGGTTGAATCCGTGGATGCAAAACCTGAAGATACAGAGGGCTGACTACATTTAAATCAAGAAACACATCTACAAAACCATATTTTAAAGTAATTATGAATAGATATAGACATGTAAAAAAAGTATGAAATAGACCCCCAAGAAGGTGGAGAGCAGATGGGACTGGAAAAGAGAATGAAGGGGACTTCACCATTATCTGTAATATTTTATTTCTTGTACTAGGTCTTCCCTGGTGTCTCAATTGGTAAAGAGTCTGCCTGTAATGCAGGAGACCCAGGTTCAATCCCTGGGTCAGGAAGATACCCTGGAGAAGAAAATGGCAACCAACTCCAGTATTCTTGCCTGGAGAATCCCATGGACAGAAGAGCCTGGTGGGCTACAGTTCATGGGGTCACAATTAGCTTAAAAGATACTTCAAGTATTTTTTTTTAATTTCTTGTATCTTTTAAGCTAATTCTCTTTTATGCTGTCAATTCTGCACTGTGGGTATATGAGTGTTTGCTAGACCATTCTTTGTGTTTCGCTGCAGTTTCACAATTTAGTCCCAAATGGTTTTGGGTGGACTTTTCTATAGGCAAACTAGAAAGCCACTCTGTTACAATCCCTCTTTCTGGAAGCAGTACATACCCAGTCATGAGGGCCTACGTTGGCAGAAATTGTTCTAAGAGGACTTTTACATGGTGCATGTTCCCGGGCCAGGAAGCAAAGGAATTTTATTCATTCTTGGGAACTGTGGAGAAAATAAACGAGGGCTTGGAAACCAGGAAAAGTAAGATTTTCTGTCAGAGAGTGGGTAGGGGGAGCGGGAGAGGTATAACAAGAATCTGAATAAAAGGAAGGTGAACAGAGCTAGCTAATAGTATTGTATCTCTTTAAAAATGTGAGCATCCTGAATACTTTGGCTTCCAAAGCTCCAGCAAAGATGTGTATTTCCTGCTTTTTCAGTTTGGCAGCAGGCCAGGGCCTCCTGACTGACGAATAAGTGTTCAGGTGAAACCACTGAGAGAGTTCTAGATTAGCTCCTTTGCTCCCAAGCAAATACTTATCTATTAAAAACATCTCCTTCAAGCTGTAGGAAAGTCTGGACTTCATTTTGTCAGCCTCAATAGCCATTTGAGTGAACCAGCACGACCTTTTAAAGATACGGGTAAACCAAGTTGGTTCTCCCTAGTAGGCCGTCTGCCTTGGTTTCACTGCCTGCACCCTTTTGAGTCCTTCCTCCCTCCTCTCTCCCCGGCCAGTCGAGTTAGAGGGGAACCTTAGCAGAGGGATGGGAGACAGAGGAAGTGGAAATGCTTGGCTAGAGGGGTGGTCTGCAGCAAGCTGGAACAATCTAGAAGAAGGAGGAGTTTGAAGGCCAAAAGAAACACCATTCATTCTCATTGCCTTCCCCTTCTTCTCCATCCCAGAGCACTCGTGCATGCATTCATTCCCCAGTCACTTAATAACATCGCACACTGTGCAAGCTTTCAGCATAAGATCATGAGAGTTCAAGGGATCTACCAGAGAGATGTCTGATAGGGGCGGCCCGAGAGAAATGAGGGTCTCTGAATGATTTGATGAACTAGGAAGAACCACCCTGCCTTCTGTCAGTTTGCTTTATAAAGAGGGTCTCGCTAACAAATACACAAAATCAAAAAGAAGAACCAAGGAAAGCCCTTTTTCTCAGACTCTTACTATACAGAGGCGAAGACTACAGATCGTTCCTCTTACAGAGTCAAAGCAGGGCAACCCTGATAGGCCATCAGTGACGTCATCTGAATCCCCACATCTTAAGTGCTTGTCTGATTGGCTGGGGCAGCAGTGTTCCCCTTTCTGCTCTTCCTTGCACTCCCACACACTGCACAGAAGCTTTTCCAGTGAGACTGGATAAGCTGATGAACGGCAGTAACCCCTTCATTTCAGGCACACGGAGATTACACACACCCTTGATGTATGTAGTTAGAACTGCTAACACTTCAACCTAACACAAGTTGGCAGCTAAACACAAGCTCGTGAATTGGTTACACAATAAGGAAATGGTGTTGGTGATGAACAATTTCAGAGTTTCAGGGACCCAAAACGATGCTTATACAGCTAGACAAACAGCTGTAGCATAAAGTTGGGTGAGAGCCATCCATTGTGTTAGGTTTTATTTGTTTAGTACAAGGACCTAGCTCCTCCCAGACTCTACTGAGTGGATTCTTTTCATTGTAAATCCAAGTAAGGAGATATGTCATCATTACAATGTTAAGCAGAGCACTGGACTAAGCAGAAGACCTGGTTTCAAGCTCCAGCTCTGCCATTAATTGTGTTTGTGGACAAGTCACTGAACTACTGCATTTTCTTTTTTTAAATTTTTCATTTATTTAATTTTGACTGTGCTGGGTCTTCGTTGCTGTGTGGGCTTTTCCTGAGTTGCAGCGAGTGGGGGCTACTCTCCAGCTGTGGTACATGGCCTTCTCATTTCGGTAGCTTCTCACTGCAGAGCACAGGCGCTAGAACTCCCAGGCTCTAGAGCACAGGTTCAATAGTTGTGGCATGTGGGACCTTCCTGGACTAGGGATCAAACCTGTGTCTCCTGCATTGGCAGGTGGAATCCTTACAACTGAGCCACCAGGGAAGCCCCAAACCACTGCATTTTCTGAACATTCTGTATGTTTATGCTTTTTATTCAAACCCACAAGCAACTAACTGTTTTGCAAATTCATGGTCAGGAGGTAGAGATTAATCAGTATAATGATGGACCCAAGGTATTTTCTTAATGTAGGAAGTCTGGCATCATGATTGATCAACCACTTTGCTGCCTATCACTGAAATATTTCCTTTTGATTTTCAGAAAGAAACTAACCTTTCAGGAAAACATTATTAGCAAACCTAGCCTGATTAGCTATCTGTTCTTCCTCTCCCACATATCTCCTTTTCTCTATTCCCACTGTCATCAGTTCATTTCAGATGCCCCTTAGCCACCACATGGACTAGTACAACCTGTTCCTAAATGGTCCTGCTACCCCCCAGCCTTCTTCCTCTTTAGCTGTCCTCTGCAGCTACCAGGTGACAATTCCTGTTGAATTGCTTTAATCACAGCACTCCATCAAAAATCCCCCCCAGTTACCCTTGTATTCCAAGTAAAGTCCAAACTCCCTAATCTGCCCCTCCAAGATCTCATTCCAACCTGCTTTTCTGGTTGGATTTTCCATTACAGCCAGAGACACACCTTATGCTCCAGTCATGCCGCATGCCTTCCCACCGCTGTGCCTTTGCTTATGGCATTACCTGCAATATTTTTCTCCCCATCTTTGCCAGAAAACTCCTACTCATTCTCCAAAGATCAAACTCGGATGGTTTTTCTCCACTGAGACATCTTCACATCTCCTCCCTCATCAGAGCTCTGTGAATTTCTATAGCACTTTATCCTCGGCAGTCACATGCTATGGACACACTAGTTTTATTCTATTGCTCTGGAAGCTCTGGGACACAGGGACCATGCCCCTTTCATCCTTGCATTGTCCCCTGCATCATGCATACAGTGGGCACCTAATGAATGCTGACAGAAAGGCAGTATGAAGTAATAGGGCATGGGTATTAGAGTCGGAAAGCCAGGTGGTGGAATTCAGCTCTGTCACTGATGGGTGGTGTGGCCATTCTGAGCCCAACAGTGCATCTGTAAAGTGGGTATACTTCCTGCCCTGTGGACAGCACAGAGGAGGAGACAGGTGTTGTAAATATCCAACGATTTACACACACACACACACAAATTTTCAACGATTTACACACACACACACACACACAAATATCCAATGATTTACACACACACACACACACGAAATGGTAACTAGGTAGAGGTAATGGATGTTAATTAGCTTGATTGTGGCAATCATTTCACAATATATACATATATCAAAGCATCAACTTGTACACCTTAAACATAGATAATTTTTTATGTCAATGATATCTCAAAAAAGGTCTTAAAAATCCAATGATATGCAGTCATCCCTCTGTATCCATGGGTTTCAGAACTAACTGCAGATTGAAAATATTCAGAAAAAAATTCCAGGAAGTTCCAAAAAAGCAAACCTTGAAGTTGCTGCACAGTAGCAACAATTTACATAGCATTTACATTAAATTTACAACTATTTCCATAGTATTTACATTGTATCAAGTAGTATAAGCAACCTAGAGATGATTTAAAGTATCCAGGAGGATTGTGCAGGTTACATGCAAATACTACTCCATTTCATAGAAGAGACTCGAGCATCTGGGGCGGGGTGAGGTGGGGGGTGGGGGTGGGGGGAGTTGGGGGGTGGAGGTTATCCTGAAACCAATCCCCTCCCGGATATGGAGGGATGTCTGTATATATTGGAGAGGGTTAGCAGCAAAGCCACAGTACTTAAACCAGCCTTTGAAGTTCTGCTTCCCTCCCCTTGGTACACATTCCAGAGGAGGAGCTCCATACTTTGTGGACAATACAGTAAAGTGGGGAGAAATTGAATCATTAAAACTCAGAGGAGAAATGTTTACAGACTGCCGGCCAGATGTTGCTGAGGGCAAGGGGGCTGGGGAGGAAAGAGAGCCTTGACAGAAATGCCCCATCTCACTACTCTCCTGTCCCAGAGTAAGAGAGGCAACGCTATTCCCAGGCATAAGTGAAATGAGCGCTGGCCTCGAGGAATCAGTGATAAGGAAGATTCCATTGGGCTTGTCAGTTGTCGGATCAGACTTCCAGCTCCAGCTTCCCTGAGCCAAAGGCAAAATCCTTCGACTGTCAGTCTGCAAGGCAGACCTACAGTGGTCAAGACTATGGACTGTGTTTCTCTAATTCTGAGCCAAGGCCAGGCTTCAGAGTTGGCTGCTGTTCCCAGTGAATGGGGAACCCGGGACCATCCCCCCAACTACAGAAACATCTTCTCTACCTGAAACCCCATCCCTACCACTTCATTCTTTTAGGCTGTGTTTCCAGTTAATATGCAAATATCTCTGGGTTCTTGAGGAAGCTTTAAGAGTCATCAGGCTAATTTATATCTTTAGAAGTTTTTCTAAAAAGCAGCTGTTTTTGTGGGAGGTGTTAAAAGGAGGCCAGTGAGCAGTGAGGGTGGGGCAGCCTCTGTAGGACCCCAAAGGCCAGTTTCTTGGGGGAGAGGGTGGGGAGCCGAACTCCACGGCCTTTTGGTGGCAGTGGATTGGGCCCTCTGTCCCTACCAAGTACTGTCTTCTGGGGGTTCTGGTCACACAGACACTCTTCCATACACGTGTCTTCAGGGGTCTCTCTCCCAAGCCAGCCAAGGCAAAATTTCCAATTTGGTGGACAGTGGGAAGGGGGTTAGGAGCCATCTATCCGGAGATTTCTTCACTCTTTCCCCTCACATCTCCTTTCGCCCTCTTCCGCCTCCTCGCCCGTCCAGCCCTGTCAGCCTCTCTGGGCCAGAGCTGCGTCCACCTCAAACTGCAGAAATCCCCGGAAAAGGTGAAGAAGAAAAGGTGGGGACTGCACTTTGGCAGTCGCCTTCTGGCCCAAGGGGCTCCCGCGAGATCCGGAAGGGGGCGGGGGCGCACCGCCGGCCGGATCCCCAGCACCCGGCGGCGTCGGGCCGCGGGATACCCGGCGGCGGCCCCCGGGCCCCGGCCCCGCCCACGCCCGGCTCTTACTTGCGGTAGGCGGCTAGCTGGACGGCGCTGCAGGGGAAGAGGCGCAGGCAGGCCACCGCGTTCCCCTTCCACAGGGCGCGGGGCCCCTCGACCCGCCACACGCGGAGCCCCGCGGCCCACGGCCCCCGGGCGCGGCCGCGCACGACGCCGACCTGGGCCAGTACGGTGGCGAGCTCCAGCGGCGCGGTGAGGCTGAGGCTGAGCGCCCCCGCCAGCCCGGCGCAGAGCAGCCGCTGGCTGCCCGTCAGCCGGCCGTCCCGCCGCCAAGTCGCCATCGCGCGTCCGCGGCCCGAGCCCCGGGCGCCCGGCCGATCGCGTGGCTCGGGCCTGGGGCTCCCGGGCTCCGGCGCAGGGGGCGGGCCAGGCTCCGCCCGGCGTAGGGCGGACCCGCGGACCGGACGGGAAGCCGGTCCGCGGCCGGGGCCGGGCCCGAGCGGGCCTCGGGCCGGGGCGGGGTTGAGGAGGCTGGTCCGGGGTTGAGGCCTTGGCCGCGCCGGTTTAGTGTCTGATTTTCGGCCAAGACGTTTCTGTTTGCAGTTGAGAAACACTCACCGCGTTCTTTCAAGGCCTAGGCCGCTCTATTTGTGTTCTGAATATTCAGAGCCGCCCCCCCCCCCCGCCACATTTACACCCTTTCTCCCTTTCCAAGTTCCACCTTGCCCCCTTCCTTCTCTCGCCTCTGTTCTCATTCTGCGACCTCTTTTTTTCTGCCCCTAGGAAAAGCTTTACAGATTTCTCAGGGCAGAAGGGAAAAACCTTCTATAACATACACACGATATCCAACACTTGACAAGTATCAGGCTTTTCGTACATTGTCTTGTTTAATCCTCAAAACAGTCCTTAGTAGGTGTGTCCCCATTTAGTACTGTCAATTCGAGAGGCCGTAGGTACGGTACTTAGAGCTTCGACTCCAACCTGCGTTAGCATCTGAGCCCTGCAGTTTACCAGCTGTGTGACCTTGTGGAAGTCACTCAACCTCTCTGTGCCTCACTTGCTTCATGTATAGTTTTTTTCCTCTAGGGGTTGTTGTAAGTAGTAAATGAAAAATGATACAGGTAAGCACTACAGATGTGTTAACTATGATTAGATGTTGTTTTTACAGAAGAGGAAACCAAGACAGAGAGATTCACTTGTTCTAGGCACACAGTGGCTAAACGCCATCTGGATTCAGGTCTCTTTTGTGATAACATTCCCTAACAGCTACACTAAACGTCCACTGGGACAGCAGAGTGTCTCTCGAGTAGAGACATCTTGGGTGGTTTTGTGAGCTAAGGGGACCACAGGGGCAAAGAAGACTTAGCAGTCAGTTACTTGGCCAGAGTGTAAGAAGGATTTTGATAAGTTTTTAAAAATTCAAAATTTCTCCCTGGTTTCTCTTCTTACAAAGCCGTTTCAGTAATAATAATGGAAAGGTAGTCCAGCAGTCTGTTAGTACAAGACATCCCAGTTGCTTTTAGGCTTGTATTGTTATTTTCTACATTTACTAACACACATGATGATATAAAGATCCTTTTCTTAAAGGTGTTGCTGGGTTTTGATCAGGGAAACTTGTTCTACCTATTTATTAAACAGCAACAGACTCACAGACAGAATAGACTGTGGTTGCCCAGGGGGTTGGGGAGTGGGGGAGGGATGGCTTGGGAGTTTGGGATGGGCTTATGCAAACTAGCATATAGAAAATGGATCGGGCTTCCCTGGTGGTCCCGTGGTTAGCAAGCTCCTTGCAATGCAGAGGACAGCGGTTCGATCCCTGGTTCTGGAGGATCCCGCCTGTCGCGGGGCAACTGAACCCGGGAGCCACGGTTGCTATGGAGCCACAGGCTCCATAACAAGAGACGACACTGCAGTGAGAAGCCCGCACGCTGCAACTAGAGAGAAGCTGCTGCTCATCCCAACTGGAGAAAGCCCACATCCAGCAATTAAGACCCAACACAACTAAAAATAAATATTAAAAAAAAAAAAGAAAGAAAATGGATCAATAAGGTCCTACAGTAGAGTACAACGAACTATATTCAATATCCCAGATAAACAATCATGGAACAGAATATGAAAAAGAATGCATATGTATGTAACTGAATCCCTTTGCTGTACAACAAAAATAAACACAACATTGTGAATCAACTATACTTCAATTTAGAAAAAGGAAATGGAAAAAGAGGACTTGTTCGAGTTATAGAAGCCTTGCTCTGCTCTCAGCCATTTGGGATGCTTATTTTTCTTGTTTTGAGAATTCTCCTGTCTTGCTGTAAGCTAATTTCATGGCTGTGGGAGGTTGAGGAAAGTAGGTTTATGACTCTGAAGACCAGAGGACATGAATTTCACAGGGTTTGAATTGGAATTTGGGGACTACAGTAAGGAAACCTTGAGTTACTAGTCCTGTCCTAAAGACCTTTGTTGGACAACAGGACTAGATTCTAAAGGTCCTTCAGGGAGCTCTGCCCTGGGAATGGAACAGTTGATGGAATCACCACATTGTGTGGAGTTTGACTTGACTGGGTTGTACTGGTTTTGTTTGGATTTAAGGCAACTTATATGAGCATTTCAACTGCACCCACCTCGGGAACCAGGTATCCTTTTTTCTTGAGCACTGCTGTTCTTTTTGTTTTCAGCAAGAATAAGATGTTCTAGTGAGCCAGAGGCAAGAAGAATCATTTTAGTCTTCACAGCTGTGGGCCAGGAGAGATCATGAGTTGATGGTCTATTTTAACCTCGAAAGTAATTTTTCACAGTAGGTACCTTGCACAGTAAACTGAGTAACTGCAGAGTATTTTCTTTGCTGCCTTCTGTCTTTTCATGGCCATGTGCAAATAGAACAAGGTTTGTTCTTATTTTACTCAGCTAGAGTCCCATTCATTTGCTAAGCCATGGGAACATTATGTAGATAAATCTTAAACATGAATCAGTCCTTGAGGGTATCATATATTTGGATTGCCACTTGTAGACTTGTTAACCTCAGTGCCTCTTCATATTTGTTGAAAAGTCTGTGAAGAATATAGTAAGTTAAGGATCTCCCAACTTTGGAAAAGGCACATAATATATATATTTTTTCGTTTATTATTATTATTATTTTTTCATTTATTTTTATTAGTTGGAGGCTAATTACTTTACAGTATTGTAGTGGTTTTTGCCATACATTGACATGAATCAGCCATGGATTTACATGTGTTCCCCATCCTGAACAACCCCCCTCCCATCTCCCTCCCCATCCCATCCCTCTGGGTCATCCCAGTGCACCAGCCCGGAGCACTTGTCTCATGCATCCAACCTGGACTGGCGATCTGTTTCACACTTGATAATATACATGTTTTGATGCTGTTCTCTCAGATCATCCCACCCTCGCCTTCTCCCATAGAGTCCAAAAGTCTGTTCTATACATCTGTGTCTCTTTTTCTGTCTTGCATATAGGGTTATAGTTACCATCTTTCTAAATTCCATATATATGCGTTAGTATACTGTATTGGTCTTTATCTTTCTGGCTTACTTCACTCTGTATAATGGGCTCCAGTTTCATCCATCTCATTAGAACTGATTCAAATGTATTATTTTTAATGGCTGAGTAATATTCCATGGTGTACATGTACCACAGCTTTCTTATCCATTCGTCTGCATCTATGGGCATCTAGGTTGCTTCCATGTCCTGGCTATTATAAACAGTGCTGCAGTGAACATTGGGGTACACATGTCTCTTTCAGTTCTGGTTTCCTCAGTGTGTATGCCCAGGAGTGGTATTGCTGGGTCATATGGCAGTTCTATTTCCAGCTTTTTAAGGAATCTCCACATTGTTCTCCATAGTGGCTGTACTAATTTGCATTCCCACCAACAGTGTAAGAGGGTTCCCTTGGAAAAGGCACATAATATGAAACTGAGGTGCTGTGTTAAAAATAAACGTATGATAACTTAAAAAAAAGGAGAAAAGAGGCAGTAAGTGAAATAATCTTAGAAGTAGTATTGTAACTTGAGGAAAAAGGGTGGCTAGCTGATTCAGGCCAGTAGGCAGCCTCCTGTCCTTCTCAGCAGACCTTGGGAGATGCTCACGGTTTTGGGTTCTTCAGCTCTCACTTTTTGTTTCTCTTCTCACAGAGTGAAATCTCTCAATACATTACCTTAGTTTAGCTTGCTGATGTTTCTAACATTATAATTGATCTTGCTGTATTTATGCCAGTGTTGGTGGATTCCTGCTGTCTTAATTTGCATTTTATTCTTTAACCTTATGGGATTTTGTAAATTGCAAATGTAGAATATACCTGTCATACCAAGGAAGACAGTACAGAAGTGTATTAAAAAAATGTCTCCCTGAACATCCTCTGAAGTAACATTAGAGAAGCCAACATTAAGAGCTTGATGTATGTATGTGCACACACACACACACACACACACACACACACCTTTTCTGCAGTCAAATGCTCTACCACTGACCTATACCCTCTCTGCTGTGTGTATCTTTCCTCATCTTTTTTTAAAATGTTCAGACAAATATTCATTTGTATGAGTATTTCCCTTCTCTCTCTCCCTCCCTTCCTTCTAAACAAAAAAATGAGATAAAACCACTGGAAGTATGTAAAAAACCCTGATAATCATGTTGTAGCCACACGTTCTGGGAAACAAACTTACTCAGAAGGACAATGCAGATAGTGGAGTGCAGTTTATTATACCTGTGGGCACAAGGCAGTGTCTCCTCTTAGCCAAGGACCCTGACCAGTTTTTCTGAAAACCCTGTATACCCTAAGTGTACGTGCCCAAACCCACCTCTCCAAATTCCCTGAAACTAGTCTGAACAAAGGAAAAGAAAGATACAATCAAAGTTAACCCATAATTCATATGCCTTAAGCCTAGGTAGTTAACAGTGGACAATTATTGATAGGCCTGTGGTCATACCCCAATAAGCATAATAGAATTTATGATTCTATTCGGCTGCACAGATAATTAGGGTATTCTTTTAGGCACCAGAGAGTCTAGGTACGAGGCCTGGGGCTCTTCCATCCAGGGGGCCTGGTTTTCCAGTTGGTATGTCGTTTCCATAAATACTGGGCATACAGCTCAAAGTCCACAGTCCAGCCCAAGATGGAGTTCTGCTTTTGAGATGGAGCCTGTTCTGTCTGTTTCCTCCTTCAATCAGATTATGTCTAGGGAAGAAAACTGGGAGTGGTGTGAACAGAGGTGGAATGGAGATAAACTTTTGACTATGTGCCCTTTTGTACTGCTTTCCCCCCCCCTTTTCATTTTACCTTGGGTATGTCTTATCCATTAAAAAAAAAAAAACCTCTTCACCATCATCAATTTTCCCCAAAGCCTTTCCCATTAGGTGCAGTGTTTCCCATTTTCCCCATTAGGTGCAGTGTTTCCCATTAGGTGACATTTGCCTTGCCTTCCTGGAGGTGTTGGCTTTGAAATGTTGAACAACTCTTGGTGAAGTTCTGAATGAAATAGAATACAATCTGCTTTCTATTTACATGGTAATTGCATTCCTAGGAAGTTCCATGTGCATAAACACTGTGCAAAAAATGTTTTGTCTTTATGAGTTAAGCAGAGTTAAGTTTTCAACTCTGATAATGAGAAACAGCTTTTCCACTTACATGGTGCCTGGTGGGATCTTTGAAAGTCATAAAGGATGCAGGACAGTCTGGTGCATTGCAGCTATGCAGCATCCCTGCCCTGCCCATTAAATGCCAATGGAGTCCTCCAGTCCCTGTGGGCCCCCTCCCCCCAAACTTCCAAAATGCAGTCTAGGAAGCAGCACCGTTCCTTTTGAGAACCACTACTCTAGCTGCTCCCTCTGCTTGGAAAGTTCTTTCCTCGGATATTTGCAGAGCTTATTCCTTGTCATTCTGAGCTCAGCTTAAATGTTATCTCCCGTCAGAAGGCTGACCAGCCCACCCAGTCTCCACACTCTCATTCACTCTGCCACATCGCCCCATTTCAATCCTCTGTGTGGCATTTTCCCTTATTTGCTATTTTTCTTTCTTGGTTTATCATCTGTTTCCAGTTACCAGAATGTAAGTTCCATAAGGGAAGGGATCTTGTCTGTTGTTCACAACTGTGTTCCCTGTGCCTGGAACACTGGCTGGTGCATAGTTAGTGCTCAGTAAACATTAGATCAATGAAAGATGGAAGGAAGTGAAAGGTTGTTGCTGAACGATAAGACGCCAGGATTCTTGGCCTCTGGAGGAGACGAATTCGATCCGGGGCCAGAGACGAGGCTGGATCACTCAGAGCTTTTGTGTAATAAAGTTTTATTAAAGTATAAAGGAGATATAGAAAGCTTCTGACATAGGCATCAGAAGGGGGCGGAAAGAGTACCCCCCTGCTAGTCTTCAGCTAGATGTTATATATAGTCACTAGCAGTCTGTTAATGAAAAGAAAGGAATGTTTTAAAACTCAGAATGGCGCCTGTTGATTCATCCCAGGCCATAAAACGATTGACTTGAATCTTGTAGAAGGGCAGATTACCATACAAATAGTTTCGCTTAAACAGATTAGGGGAACAATATCTGAGTATAACATACTGGTTTGTCAAGTAGATTCTGAGCCATTTGGCGGAGCCTGACTTGAAGACAGAGTTTGGGGTAAATGCATAGCACATTAACATAGCTTAAGACAAATATTTCTATAAGAAAAATGTATTGGTTAGCTCAAGGTTTGAGATTAGTTGGCTTCAGGTGAAACCAGGTGTCATGGCAACACAGTATTTTAAAAGAAACCTCCTTTTAAATTTGTATAGAGAAGGAAAAATGTCGCTAGTTTGTTTCCTCCTGCCACTTAAGAGAGATAAAAATGTCTGACACTTGCAGCCTATTTCCTCTGTTTGGAGACCCCTGGCCTTCCTGCCTGTTACTGTCTCAGAAGGAAGAAAGGAAGGAAGAAAGGAAGGGAATTCTTTCTTCAGTTTTCCATGTTGGAAAAGATTAGCAGAACATGATGTCTTTATGAAATTACTTATTTAGATCTAACCCATGGTAAAAACTCAAAGATGAGCTAGATTCACAAGCTTGGTAGATTTATCCATTCCCAGTAAGTACTGTCAGTTTTGTCAGAAATTGGATGTTTGATATTTTAAATTTCCAGCCACACCTGTAATTCTAAAGTGAACTGTGATATCTAACAGAGACTCTTTGTACCCAATCTTCATTTTCACCATGTCTTGAGCAGCAGTTTTGGCAAGTGTGTCAACAATGACTTCACTAGCCCTGAACTTTGTGGTTAAATAGAACACTATAAAGTGTGGCTTCCACAGCTTTTTCATTTTTTTCCCTTGGCACACTGTATTTTAGCTTTAAGTGATGTTTGAATATCCTTCCATTCTCCTTCAAAATTTTTGATGATGTTGAAGACGCAGGGTTTCATATCAAAATGTGCAAGCCTTTTCCTTCTTTCATTTTCTCGTTCATTTATTCATTCCACAAATGTTTGCTGAATTGTTACTCTATATCAGGAACTAGGTTGGGGATACATATTTTACGTAGTGGAATTTAATTTGCTCCCATTACCAAGCCATGGTAATCCAAATTTCAGAGTGTGTGTGCTTTTTTTTTTTTTTTTTTATGGTAGTCACATAATACTTTTAGTTTCTTTGTTGCTGGTTTGTTTAGTTTCTTTGTTTCTTTGTTATTTTTATAACACTAAGAGATGGTCCAGGTGATGAAATGATACATCTTTAATATCTGTCTGAAGACCTAGGACTAAACTCATTACATTTTTTCTGGCTTTGTTGTATGGCATGTGGGATTTTAGTTCCCTGACCAGGGTTCAAACCCATGCCTCCTGCAGTGGAAACATAGAGCCCTCAGCACTGTACCACTGGGGAAGTCCCTAAACGCATCCCATTTTAATCACTAACTCCACCTCTACACTTTTTGTCATTTATGTACAGTAAAATTACCTTGTTTTGGTATAGAATTTGTTATATGAGTACTAATACATGTATAGATCTGTGTAACTAGCCCCAATCAGAATACAGAGCTGCTCCATCAGCCCCCAGAATTCTCCTGTGCTGTCTGTCTGCAGTCAAAGCCTCCCTGACTCTCAACTCCGGCAACCACTGATCTGTTCCTATAGTTTTGCCCTTCGAGAATGTCATATAAAGGAAAACATATGGTTATATAGGGGCTTCCAAGTGGCACTAGTGGTGAAGAACCCGGTTGCCAATGCAGGAGACATAAGAGACATGGGTTCGAACCCTGGGTCACAAAGATCCCCTGGAGGAGGGCATGGCAAAGTGACTTAGCACGCATGCACATGGTTGTATAACGTTTTGAGACCATCTTCTTTTACTTAGCATGATGCCTTTGAAATTCAACTGTTAGGTAGTTAGAATAGGGAAAAGGAGTCCAGAACGGCGGTGGCTAAAAGACCTGGAAGGGAAAAGCCCGCGAAAATAGAACAAAGGAAGGTCCGAGGAGGACCGGAGTCAGAACCTCAGGTAAAACAAACAACACTCCTGGCTGGCCCAATTTACATAAGACACGCCCAGGGACAGAGAAACATATAAAAAGAGGAGCCAAAGCCCTCTTCTCTCTCTCTCTCTCCCGCTTGATGGGGAGCTCTCCTCTTCACGTCTTTGGGTCGATGTGCTCTCACGCCTCAAATATGGATTTTCCTGCTATTTAAATAAATAGAGCTGTAACACTGAGCTGTAACACTGATTTATTTAAGAGTTATAACATGGTCTGTCCTCCGAGAGCTGTGACCTGCCAAGGGGCTTTAATGTCTGTCACTCCAAATTTTTGTTGTGACGAGACAAAGAACCGAGGAGCATACACTCGCCTGACACAATCATGTTGTTATGTTCATCAGTAGTTTCTTCCTTTTTATTGCTGAGTCATATTCCATTGTGTGGATGTAACATAATTTTGTCATCCATTCATAGACATTTATGGTGATTCCAGTTTTTGGCTATTATGAATAGAGCTGCTACAAAACATTCGTGTACAGGTGCTTGTATGAAAATATCTCCTTTTGTTACATAAAAGGTGACTTTCTATAGATATAACATTGGTACTTGCTTTTTTCATCGTATACTATGTCTTAGGTGTTACTCCAACTCAGTTCATAGATGTCATTCTCACTCTTATTTACAGCTGCAAAATATTTATTTATTTATTTATTTTTTTATTTTTTTTATTTTTTTTTTTTCAAAATATTTATTTTTTATTTAGATAAAAATATTTATTTACAGTTGCATGGATGTACCACAGTTTATTTAGCCACACTCCTAGGAATGAGTGTTTAGGTGGTTTCCAGTAGTTTGCAACTATAAAAAATATTGGAATGAATAACCTTGTGCATGTGTATTTTTGTATTGTTGGGGGTTTATTTTTATCTACTGTTAAACTTTAAAATCCCATTTGTAATAACTGATCCATGGTGAGTGATATGGAAAGCAAAACTAAAAAGAATGAAGCACAGGCCTAATTCCTAGTTAAAAAAAAAAACTGTATATACCTTTACATACATCCTGTACTAAAGATTTGTCAGCTTCTGGAAATCATATGTTGATGTGTAAGTGAAAAGAATGCATGGACCTTCAAGATACAGGGCCCCATACCGCTGGTCTGGATTGTGAAGTGGCAGTGGTCCCTGGCAATGGGCAGATCAAGAAAAGAAACCAGGGTGCTGAGTGGTTGACCATGTGAATGTTGAAGTGACTGAGAATGGTGGGAGAAGTTGGGACAAAGAGGACAGATAGTTCAGAACAAAAGCCTATATGGGGTTCTCAAGGCAAGAATACAGAAGTGGTTTACATTTCCTTCTCCAGTGGACCACTTTTTGTCAGAACTCTCCACCATGACCTATCCATCTTGGGTGGCCCTACATGGCATGGCTCATAGTTTCATTGAATTAGACAAGGCTGTGGTCCATGTGATCATAGCAAAGTAATGCTCAAAATTTTCCAAGCCAGGCTTCAACAGTACATGAACCATGAACTTCCAGATGTTCAAGCTGGAGTTAGAAAAGGCAGAGAAACGAGAGATCAAATTGCCAACATCCGTTGGATCATCAAAAAAGCAAGAGACCGCCAGAAAAGCATCTACTTATGCTTTATTGATTACACCAAAGCCTTTGACTGTGTGGATCACAACAAACTGGAAAATTCTTCAAGAGATGGGAATACCAGACCATCTGACCTGCCTCTTGAGAAATCTGTATGCAGGTCAGGAAGCAACAGTTAGAACTGGACATGGAACAACAGACTGGTTCCAAACTGGAAAAGGAGTACGTCAAGGCTGTATATTGTCACACTGCTTATTTAACTTATATGCAGAGTACATCATGAGAAACACTGGGCTGGATGAAGCACAAGCTGGAATCAAGATTGCTGGGACAAATATCAATAACCTCAGATATGCAGATGACACCACCCTTATGGCAGAAAGTGAAGAAGAACTAAAGAGCCTCTTGATGAAAATGAAAGAGGAGAGTGAAAAAGTTGGCTTAAAACTCAACATTCAGAAAACTAAGATCATGGCATCTGGACTTCATGGCAAATAGATGGAGAAAGAATGGTGACAGTTAGAAACTTTACTTTTTTGGGCTCCAAAATCACTGCAGATGGTGACTGCAGCCATGAAATTAAAAGATACTTGATCCTTGAAAGAAAAGTTATGACCAACCTAGACAGCATATTAAAAAGCAGAGACATTACTATGCCAACAAATGTCCAGCTAGTCAAAGCTACGGTTTTTTCAGTAGTCATGGATGGATGTGAGAGTTGGACTATAAAGAAAGCTGAGCACCGAAGAATTTATGCTTTTGAACTGTGGTGTTGGAGAAGACTTTATTGTAGGTAACATTTAAGAGTTAAAATAAAGACCCTGATGCTGGGAAAGATTGAAGGCAGCAGGAGAAGGAGACAACAGAGGATGAGATGGTTGGATGGCATCACCGACTCGATGGACATGAGTTTGAGCAAGCTCTGACAGTTGGTGATGGACAGGGAAGCCTGGCGTGCTGCAGTCCATGGGGTCACAAAGAGTCAGACACGACTGAGTGGCTGAACTGAACTGAACTGAAAGCCTATATGAATGAGGGCAATCACCAGGAAGGTGACAGAAGACTACCACCAGGGTGGGGAGAGGGTGAAATAACAAGAAGGTGTGAAAGGAGGAGGAGCCAGAGACTTCTCAAGAGTAGGAGGAACAAAAATCAGAAAGTGGCCTTGGGGTGCAAGGAGAGTTCCAGCTCTATCACTTGGCACTCTCTTAGGCATTTAGCTATGGGGAGATGAGAGAATAAACAGCCTGTGCTTTAGAGGCGTTATCAGACAGTGAAAGATTCAATTATATTAGGATGTGGAGGGAACGTCCTGAGGAGCAGTTCTAGGTTATTGGGATCTGTTGTTGTTTAGTCACTAAGTCGTGTCTGAATCTGTGCGACCCCATGGGCTGTGGTCTGCCAGGCTCCTCTGTCCATGGGATTCTCCAGGTAAGAATACTGGAGTGGGTTGCCATTTCCTCCTCCAGGGGATCTTCCCCACCCACGAATCAAACCTGCATCTCCTGCATTGGCAGGCAGGTTCTTTACCATTGAGCTACCAGAGAAGCCCCTCCTTGGACTTGGCCCATCACAGACTGGAAGTTTTAACCTTAATCCAATCCTAACATCCACTTAACCGTCATCTTCACCCTAACCTGCTGGTGAGATTCAGCTGTTGTCATGGAGTGTGTTCCTTTACTTCTAGAACTGCTGGATTGCTTCTTGGCCTTTTGGCTAAGATCAAGTGTAAATCAGCTGGTGCTGGCAACAGCAATGAAAATAGCAGCAACTGGCTACAATGAGCATTGTAGCCCTTTGCCCTTAGGGCACTAGTGGTGGTTTTCAGTGTCTCTCTGGATGTTCTTCAAGATTGAGCCTGAAGGCCTGGTTGGAGGGTCACAGGGCTCAGCTCCTGCAAATTTGGCATAAACAGTTCTGGTGTTTAGTGTCTTCAACCAGAGTCTAGCCACATCTCCCACAGTATTGCCATGCTACTGCTATTTTTCATGTAATTTGCATGAGGTTTGTTGCATTTCAAAGATGTCAAAGGGAAAAACTTACTGACTAGTCAGCCAGATTTCACAGGACAGTAGTACCTTGGTAGGGGTCCATGCTATCTATTCCTTAGCTTTGTGGATCCAGAAATTAGGTGTTATCAGTGTACCCTGTGGTAAGCTCATTCCAGGGGGCTGACTCTTTTTTAAAAATTATTTATTTTTGGTTGTGCTGGGTCTTTGTTGCTGTGTGCAGGCTTTTCTCTAGTTGCAGCGAGCAAGGGTTACTCTCTAATTGCGGTGCGAGGGCTTCTCATTGTGGTGGCTTCTCTTGTTTCAGAGCAGGGACTCTAGGGCAGGCAGTCTCAGTAGTCGTGGAGTGTGTGTTCAGCAGTTGCAGCTCGTGGGCTCTAAAGCTCAGGCTCAATAGTTATAACAGGCTTAGTTGCCCTGAGGCAAGTGGAATTTTCCTGGACCAGGGATTGAACCCTCATTTCCTGCATTGGCAGGTGGCTTCTTAACCACTGGACCACCAGGGAAGTCCCCGGGGACTGACTCTTGATAACTACTGGTCACTCCTTCTCAGTCTCCTTTGCTGGTTCTTCCTCATCTCCACAATCTCTAAATATTGGAGTGCTCTAGGCTCAGTCCTTGAGTCTCTTCTCTGTTTAAACTAATTTCCATGGTGATCTCATCTAGTCTTGTGGCTTTAAATACCATTTCTGTCCTGATGACTCTCAAATAGGTATCTCCAGCTTGGAATCCCCCCTTGAACTCTATATTCTCATAGCCCAATGCCTCTTTAATAGCTCTACTTGGACATCTAATGGGCATCTCAAGCCTATAAACGAAACCCCTGGTCTTCCCCACCAAATCCGTTCCTCCCCTTGTTGTCCCCATGTCATTAAATGGAAACTTTTTGTTGTTGTTTTATTTTGTAACTCAGGCTAAAAATCTTATATCTGACACTCACTTTTCTCTTTAAAATTTATTCTCTCTCCCTTCCATTATTGGAATTTCCTCCTAACAGGCCCACCACTGTCCCCTTCCCTGCTTTCTTTCTTTTTTTTTTTGTATAGTGTTTTTTTTTTATTTTATTTTTTTCCATTTATTTTTATTACTTGGAGGCTAATTACTTTACAATATTGTAGTGGTTTTTGCCATACATTGACATGAATCAGCCATGGATTTACATGTATTCCCCATCCCGATCCCCCCTCCCACCTCCCTCTCCACCCGATCCCTCTGGGTCTTCCCATTGCACCAGCCCCGAGCACTTGTCTCATGCATCCAACCTGGGCTGGTGCTCTGTTTCACCCTTGATTATATACATGTTTCCATGCTGTTCTCTCTAAACATCCCACCCCCGCCTTCTCCCACAGAGTCCAAAAGTCTGTTCTTTACATCTGTGTCTCTTTTTCTGTTTTGCATATAGGGTTATCGTTACCATCTTTCTAAATTCCATATATATGCATTAGTATACTGTATTGGTCTTTATATTTCTGGCTTACTCCACTCTGTATAATGGGCTCCAGTTTCATCCATCTCATTAGAACTGATTCAAATGAATTCTTTTTAATGGCTGAGTAATATTCCATGGTGTATATGTACCACAGCTTTCTTATCCATTCATCTGCTGATGGACATCTAGGTTGCTTCCATGTCCTGGCTATTATAAACAGTGCTGCAATGAACATTGGGGTGCACCTGTCTCTTTCAGATCTGGTTTCCTTGGTGTGTATGCCCAGGAGTGGTATTGCTGGGTCATATGGCAGTTCTATTTCCAGTTTTTAAAGAAATCTCCACACTGTTTTCCATAGCGGCTGTACTAGTTTGCATTCCCACTAACAGTGTAAGAGGGTTCACTTTTCTCCACACCCTCTCCAGCATTTATTGCTTGAAGACTTTTGGATAGTAGCCATCTTGACTGGCATGTAATGGTACCTCATTGTGGTTTTACAGCAGGATCCTCTATGACCAACCTCCCAGAATATTGGAAATAAAAGCAAAAATAAACAAATGGGGCCTAATTAAACTTAAAAGCTTTTGCACAACAAAGGAAACTATAAGCAAGGTGAAAAGACAGCCCTCAGATTGGGAGAAAATAATAGCAAATGAAACAACAGACAAAGGATTAATCTCAAAAATATACAACCAACTCCTGCAGCTCAATGCCAGAAAAATAAATGACCCAATCAAAAAATGGGCCAAAGAACTAAACAGACGTTTCTCCAAAGAAGACATAGAGATGGCTAACAAACACATGAAAAGATGCTCAACATCACTCATTATCAGAGAAATGCAAATCAAAACCCTGCTTTCTTTTTGTCTATAGAGTTTATCACTATCTGACATACTATGTATTTTCCTTAAAAACCTGTCTTCCTTTAGCCCACTAGAATGTAAACTCCATGAGGGCAGGAGTTTTGTTTATTTTGTATACTTCTAAATTTGTGGCAATTAAAACAGTGTTGTGGCACAGAGTAGGTAAGTAAAGTGAAAGAAAGTGAAGTCGCTCAGTCATGTCCGACTCTTAGTGACCCTGTGGACTGCAGCCTACCAGGCTCCTCCGTCCATGGGATTTTCCAGACAAGAGTACTGGAGTGGGTTGCCATTGCCTTCTCTGAGTATGATCGTCCCTGGCTATCAAACAACCCTGTTGCGGGGTTTGGAGCATCTTTTCTCTCAAAGATGGTTGTAATATTGGCAGCTGAGTGGAGAAGAGGACTGAAAGCCTGAGGTAAAGTTTTCAGCCCCAGGAAGGGCTGGTCCAGGACTCAGGATAGGTTCCATTTTTTATTCCACCACTGAGCTGCTGTGGGGCATTAAGAAAGAGGCCTCACAATTCCTGGACCTCCTCTTCTGAAACACAGAAATTTGTCCCATTCTGTTATTAGAATGTGTCAAGGACAAGTGGGACCACTTAAAATAGGTGTCTGCTACATTCAAGGAAAGGTGGCTTTGACAAAGGTAAGTCCATGTCTCTGTTGTCACTCTACCTTCTTCGGCTGAGGTCTGGGCTTTCTTCTTTATTGGAGTGGCCAAATCATCTCCCAGGACCTTGCTATCTGGGGGCAGAAAGTATTGACTGAAGGCTTCAAGCTTTATTCCTGCAATTGTAGCTCCTATCTGACCCCTTGAGAACAGACAGTTGGAGACAAGGGGAGATTGGGGTGAGGTAGCGGGGGGATGCTCTGTTTCACACTCTTCCAACCTGACACCACCAAGACTGGGATGGTGACAAGACCTGGACTCAGCGTGCAGAGAAGCTGAGCCCTGCGGACAAGAAGCAGATAGACTGCACCAGGCCTCTTAATGAACCCAGCACCAGCTTCAGATAAACTGTCACCACTTACCCCTCCCAGGCCTCCCTTCTCCAGGAAACACTCACTGCTTTGCATCAGCGGCGGGCTTGCAGGAGCAGGGGCCCCAGTGCCTGTTGCTCTCCAGAGAAGTTCTGGAGTCGAGACTTTCGGGAACTCTCATTAGACATGTATTTGATTTCCGTTAGCTCCAGCTGAATCCAACTCTCCAGGCCCAAAGAGGCGCTGGAAATTAGCAACTGTTGTGAAAATACATGTAAAAACCACCAAGGGAATGTTAATTTTAAAATGCATATTCCAGGACCTCAAGAACATATTTGCAGACAAGTTCTTTAAAGAGGTAATTAAGGTAAAATGAGACCATTAGAGTGGGCCCCAATTCAATATGGCTAGTGTCCTCATATGAAGAGGCGATTAGAACTTGAGAAGACCATGTGAAGACAAGGAGATGACAGCATTTATAAGCCAACAAGAGAGACTGTAGAAGAAAGTAACTGTGCCAACACCTTGATCTTTGATTTCTACTCTCCTAAATTTAAGAACTTTAATTTCTGTTGTTTAAGCAAACAAACAAAAAACAATGTGTTTTGCTTTCTTGTATTTTTTTTTACTACTCTCTTTTCATTTCTCTTTTGAATCATAAATTCTTTCTAGCCATAGAAGAGGTATGTACATTACAAGCAGGTAAATTCTGTTTAGAAATGTTGAGAACTCCATCCCAGACAAGTTGGGTGATAGCAAAGATAAGACTAAAATCTGAAAGTCTGGCTTCTCATCAGGAATATTTCATTATAATATTTGCTCCAATAATTGCCTGATTTTATGCTTTGTTTTGGCCTTTGCAGACCTGGCCATGCAGGTTCTGAGAAATGCATCATCTCTTTGTAGGTAGTGGGACAAGCAGACTCAAGCTCATTTCTTCTCTGTTGCACACTACTAGGATAACCCCTTGTAGTTTCTCAGCCTTGAGACCAAAGAAAGAACCTAAGAACAGCGACAGAAACATCAATGATTTATCGGGTAAGGGAATTTTACCCAAAAGGTCCTGGAGTGACAGACACCCTATCATGTGTGGCAGATGGTGGGCAGTAGGTTAGTAAGCACTCACTAAATGTTTGTTGAATATATGAGTGAATGAACCAACTCATAAGATACTGATATATCTGATATATACTGATGTATCAGTATTAGCAGAATGTCTGTCTCTTAATTGGCTGTGAGAAGTATGACTGCTAAGCAGATCTGAATACTCACTTTAGATATTCAGGGTACCCTCTTCCCTTTAGGGGAGTCTTAATGGGAGACGGCAATGGCAACCCACTCCAGTACTCTTGCCTGGAATATCCCATGGACAAAGGAGCCTGGTAGGCTGCAGTCCATGGGGTCGCGAAGAGTTGGACACAACTGAGTGACTTCACTTTCACTTTCACTAACGGGCTATCACATTACAGTGAGAAGTTAGGGAAATATTAGGATACTCTTTACAGGTTCAGTTCAGTTTAGTTCAGTTCAGTCCCTCAGTCGTGTCCGACTCTTTGTGACCCCATGAACCGCAGCACACCAGGTCTCCTTGTCCATCACCAACTCCCGGAGTTTACCCAAACTCATGTCCATTGAGTCAGTGATGCCATCTAACCGTCTCATCCTCCATCATCCCCTTTTCCTCCTGCCTTCAATCTTTCCCAACATCAGGGTCTTTTCAAATGAGTCAGCTCTTCGCATCAGGTGGCCAAAATACTGGAGTTTCAGCTTTAACGTCAGTCCTTCCAATGAACACCCAGGAAAGATTTCCCTTAGGATGGACTGGTTGGATCTCCTTGCAGTCCAAGAGACTCTCAAGAGTCTTCTCCAACACCACAGTTCAAAAGCATCAATTCTTCTGCGCTCAGCCCTCTTTATAGTCAAACTCTCACATCCATACGTGACCACTGGAAAAACCATAGCCTTGACTAGATGGACCTTTGTTGACAAAGTAATGTCTCTGCTTTTTAATATGCTGTATAGGTTGGTCATAACTTTCCTTCCAAGGAGTAAACATCTTTTAATTTCATGGTTGCAATCACCATCTGCAGTGATTTTGGAGCCCAGAAAAATAAAGTCAGCCACTGTTTCCACTGTTTCCCCATCTATTTACCATGAAGTATTGGGACCGGATGCCATGATCTTTGTTTTCTGAATGTTGAGCTTTAAGCCAACTTTTTCACTCTCCTCTTTCACTTTCATCAAGAGGCTCTTTAGTTCTTCTTCACTTTCTGCCATAAGGGTGGTGTCATCTGCATATCTGAGGTTATTGATATTTGTCCCAGCAATCTTGATTCCAGCTTGTGCTTCATCCAGCTCAGTGTTTCTCATGATGTACTCTGCATATAAGTTAAATAAGCAGTGTGACAATATACAGCCTTGACGTACTCCTTTCCCAATTTGGAACCAATCTGTTGTTCCATGTCCAGTTCTAACTGTTGCTTCCTGACCTGCAAACAGGTTTCTCAAGAGGCAGGTCAAGTGGTCTGGTATTCCCATCTTTTTCAGAATTTTCCACAGTTTATTGTGATCCACACAGTCAAAGGCTTTGGCATAGTCAATAAGGCAGAAATAGATGTTTTTCTGGAACTCTCTTGTTTTTTTTGATGATCCAGTGAATGTTGGCAATTTGATCTCTGGTTCCTCTACCTTTTCTAAAACCAGCTTGAACATCTGGAATTTCATGGTTCACATATTGCTAAAGCCTGGCTTGGAGAATTTTGAGCATTACTTTACTAGTGTGTGAGATGAATGCAATTGTGCTGTAGTTTGAGCATTCTTTGGCATTGCCTTTCTTTGGAATTGGAATGAAAACTGACCTTTTCCAGTCCTGTGGCCACTGCTGCGTTTCCCAAATTTGCTGATATATTGAGTGTAGCACTTGCATAGCATCATCTTTTAGATGTGATCAACCCATCTTCATTGTAGGAATATGCATTCCTGTTGTTGTTCAGTCACCCAGTTGTGTCCTACTCTTTGCAACCCCATAGACTGCAGCTCGCCAGGCCTTTCTGTCCTTCACCATCTCCTGGAGTTTGCCCAAGTTCATGTCCACTGCATCGGTGATGCCATCCAGCCATATGATTCTCTGATGCCCTCTTCTCCTTCTGCCCTCAATCTTTCCCAGCATCAGGGACTTTTCCTGTGAGTTAGCTGTTTGCATCAGATGAACTAAATATTGGAGTTTCAGCTTCAGCATCAGTCCTTCCAACAAGTATTCAGGGTTGATTTCCCTTAAGATTTACTGGTTTGATCTTCTTACTGTCCAAGGGGCTTTCAGAAGTCTTCTCCAGCACCACAGTTTGAAGGCATCAATTCTTTGATGTTCTGCCTTCTTTACAGTTCAGCTCTCACAAATGTACATGACCACTGGGAAGACCATAGCCTTGACTGTATGGAACTCTGTCAACTGAGTAATGTCTCTGCTTTTCAATACACTGTCTAGGTTTGTCATAGCTTTCTTACCAAGAAGCAATCGTCTTCTGATTTCATGGCTGCAGTCAACATTTGCAGTGATCTTAGAGCCCAAGGAGAGGAAATCTGTCACTACTTCCACCTTTTCCCCTCTATTTGACATGAAGTAATGGGGCCAGATGCTATAATCTTAGTGATTTTTTTAATATTTAGTTTTAAGCTGCCTCTTTCACTCTATTCCTTCATCCTAATCAAGAGGCTCTTTAGTTCCTCTTCGCTTTCTGCCTTTAGAGGAGTATCATCTGCATATCTGAGGTTGTTGAATGTTTCACCTGCCTATCTTGATTTCAGCTTGTAACTCATCCAGCCTGGCATTTCTCATGATGTGCTCAGTGTATAGGTTAAACAAACAGGGTGACAGCAGACAGCTCTATTGTATTCCTTTCTCAATCTTTAATGAATCAGTTGTTCCATAAAGGGTTCTAACTGTTGCTTCTTGACCCGCATACAGGCTTCTCAGAAGACATGTAAGATGGTGTGGTATTCCCATGTCTTTAACAGCTTTCCACAGTTCCTTATGATCCACACAGTCAAAGGCTTTAGCATAGTCAATGAAACGGAGGTAGATGCTTTTTCTGGAATTCCCTTGCTTTCTCTATAATCCAGTGAGTGTTGGCGATTTGATCTCTGGTTCCTCTTCCTTTTCTAAACCCAGATTGGATGGACATCTGGAAGTTCTTGGTTCGCATAACGCTGAAACCTAGCATGCAAGTTTTTAAGCCTGACCTTTACTAGCATGGGAGGTGAGTGTAATTGTCCCATGGTTGGCACATTCTTTAGTACTACCCTTCTTGGGAATTGGGATGAGCATTGACTTTTTCTAGTCCTGTGGCCACTGTTGGGTCTTCCAGATTTGCTGACATATTGAATGCAACACCTTGATGGCATCATCCTTTAGGATTTTGAATAGTTCTACTGGAATTCCATCACACCCACTAGCTTTATTAGCAGCAGTGCATCCTAGGGCCCACTTGTCTTCGCACTCCAGAATGTCTGGCTCTGGGTGACTGACCACAACATCATAATAATCTGGTTTATTAGGATCGTTTTCATATAATTCTTCCATGTATTCTTTCCATCTCTTCTTGCTCTCCTCAGTGTCTACTAGGTCTCTACCATGTTGTCCCTTATTGTGCCCATCTTTGGCCAAAATGTTCCCTTGATATTTCCAATTTTCCTGAAGAGACCTCTAGTCTTTCCCCTTCTGTTTTTTTTTTTTCCTTTCTGGTTTTATGCATTGTTCATTGATGAAGGCCTTCTTGTCCCTCTGTTCTACTCTTTGGAACTCTGTGTTTAGTTGGATATACCTTCCCCTTTCTCCCTTGCTTTTTGCTTCTCTTCTTTCTTCAGCTATTTGTGAAGGTTCCTCAGATAACCCCTTTGCCTTCTTGCTTTTCTTTTTCTTTGGGATGGTTTTGTTCACTACCTCCTGTACAATATTACAGACCTCTGTTCTTCAGGCACACTGTTAACTAGCTCAAATCCCTTGAATCTATTCATTACCTCCACTGCATATTCATAGGGGATTTGATTTTGGTTATACCTGGTTGGCCTAGTGGTTTTCCCCACTTTTTTTAGTTTAAGCCTGAATTTTGCTATGAGAAGGTGATGATCTGAGCCACAGTCAACTCCAGGTCTTATTTTTCCTGACTGTATACAGCTTCTCCATCTTCGGCTACAGGGAATACAATCAATTTGATTTCAGTATTGATGATTTGGTGATGTCCATGTGTAAACTCGTCTCTTGTGTTGTTGGAAAAGTGTGTTTGCTATGATGAGTGAATTCTTTTGGCAGAATTCAGTTAGCCTTTGCCCTGCTTCATTTTGTTCTCCTAGGGCAAACTTGCCTGTTACTCCAGGTATCTCTTGACTTCCTACTTTTGCAAACCAATCCCCCGTGATGAATAGAACATGTTTATAGTGTTAGTTCTAGGAGGTCTTCTAGGTCTTCACAGAACTGATCAATTTCAGTTTCTTCAGCATCTGTGGTAAGGACATAGACTTGAATTACTGTGATGTTGAACAGCTTGCCTTGGAAACAAACTGAGATCATTCTGTCATTGTGGAGGTTGCACCCAAGTAGTTCATATTGGGATTCTTTTGCTTATTATGAGGTCTACTCCATTTCTTGTATGGGATTCTTGCCCACAGTAGTAGATATAATGGTCTTCTGAATTTGCCCATTCCCATCCATTTTAGTTCACTGATTCCTAAGATGTTGATGTTTATTCTCAATGTCATTAAGTTAGTATAAATTTGAAGTAGAGCTAATAAGGTAATATGTATATGGAAAGTACTAGTGTAGTCACTAAGAAAACAAAATTTAAAATATATCATTAAACCAAACCAAATGCTACACTGAAAACATTCATTTACAAACGAAGGCAATAAAGATGAAAAGAAGGAACAAAAAAACATGAATTTTAGGAAAAACAAAAAGTAAAACTGCAGTGATAAATTTGATCATGTTAATAATGATATAAAATATGAATGAATTAAACAATCTTATAAAAAAGCAGACATTTTGAGACTATAAGATTTAAAAAAATAAAAATCCAACTATATGATATCTATGGGAAACATCATTTAGAGTCAAAGATATAGATTCTAAGTGAACTAACTGAAAAATATACATCATGCAAACATCAACCAAAGAGAGAATTGGCTATACTGTACTAATGTCAACCAAAAAGGATTTTTATTAAAAACTGTTGCTAGGGATAAAGAAGGACGTTTTTTAGTGATTAAAAGGGGACCCTATTAGGAAGACATAACAATTATATATGCACCTAACAAGACAATCCAAAAATGCATGGAGGAAAAAAAGATGATAGAATTGAAGAGAGAAATAGACAATTCAACAATAATTGTTAGACTTTAATAATTCACTTTCAATAAAGGATAGAAAGACTAGGCAGGTGATCAACTATGAATAGAAAACTTGAATGCTTATATAAACCAGCTGGACCTGACAGACATCTATAGTGCAATTTATCCAATGGAGGATATGCATTCTTCTTAAGAGTGCATGAAAGATTCTCCAGGACAACCTATATGCTAGTACATAAGACAAACCTAAACAAATATTAAACGGTTCAAATCATATCAAGTACATCCTCTAAATATAATGAAGTTAGAAAACAAAAAAATTTGAGAAACAAGTATGTGAAAATTAAGCAACATACTCTGAAATAATCAAAGGGTCAGAGAAAGAACCACAAGAGAAGGTAGAAAATACAGTTGACCCTTGGACAATGCAAGGCTTAGGCACCAACCTTTTCTGCCATTGAAAATTCATATATAAGTTATAGTTGGCCCTCCATCTATGTGGTTCTTCCACATCCGTGATTTCACCTCTGCAGATTCAATCAGCTGCAGATTGTATAGTGCTGTAGTATTTACTATTGAAAAAAATCTTTATATAAGTAGACCAGCACAGTTCACACTCCTGTTGTTCAAGGGTCAACTGTACTTTGAGAAGAATGAAAATAAAAACACACCACACCTAAGTTAGTGGATGTAGCAAACTAAATTCAAATTAAGCAGACATAGTAAACAATATATATTAGAGCAAAATAGATGAAATAGAGAGTAGAAAAGCCACAGAGATAATCAACAAATGAAAATTTGGTTATTTAGAAAGGTAAATAAATTGATACAACTTTATTGATAATGATCAAGAAAGGAAGAAAGCTCAAATTACTAAAATTAGGAATGAAAAAGGAAAATTTTCTACCAACTTTTGAGAAATAAACATAATTATAAGAATCATGGCACAAATCAGAAAATTTAGATGAAATGGACAAATTTATAGAAATATACAAATGACTGAAATTGACTCAAGAAGAAGTTAAACATCTGAATAGCAGAGAGATAGAATTAGTAATTTTTAAACTTCTTGCCCAACCCACCTCACAAAAGCACCCCCTATCCTACCTAGACCCAGATAGCCTTGTTGGTGAATTCTACCAAATATTTAAACAAAAAGGCATGCCAATTCTCCACACATGCATTATAAATGTATCCATAGAAGTGGAAAGGAACATTTCCCAGCTCATTCTGTGAGGCAGTATTACTCGGATGCCAAGACTAGAGATCAGTTATTTTGTAGAATTTGCCTCAATTTTGGTTCATCCTGTATTTGCTCATGATGAATTTCATGTTTTGTAACTTTGACAGGAAAATGATGGAAATGATACTGTGCTCATATCATCTCATTCTATCAGGTGGTTCATGATTTCAATGTGTCCCAATATTGATGATGTTCACTTGGATCACTTGATTAAAGTGGTTGCTGTCAAGCTTCTCCACTGTCAAGTTACTCTTCCCTATCTTGTAATTGAAACATTTTTTGTTTTTTAAAGTATGTAAATATTTTATTCCTCATCACACTTTAGATTTATTAATTTATATGTATTTTATTAATAGTTTCTTATTTTGCTAAATGAATCATGATGTGTCACTATCATTATTTATTTTGTTGTTCACATTGTTCCAGTCTTGGACCATGGGAACCTCTTTAAGCTGGCCTCTCTGTCCTTTTGACATCTCCCCATCATTTTTTGAACAATTTGATGGTTTTGGTACAAGATATTCCAGGCTCATCTTGTACTTTCCCTGCCCTAGCCATGGAATTAACAATTTCTACAAGAAGTCCCAAATATTTTTAGTGGAAAATGGAATTTGGAGTCCAATATATGAACTCTATATGTATTCATTATTTTCCAGTTCCTCTCATTGGACAGAGTCTTGGAAGTGTACATGTGCGTGTGCATACCTGTGTGTTTATCCTCCCTACAAAGAAAGCTCAGGCTCTGATCTCACAAAATGCTGGATTGTCCCCATGTCAATGCCTTTTTCAACATATTCAGACTCTGACACGCACTCCAGGCAACGCTTTTATGAACATACCCCCTTTACCCTGCCTGGGCTTTGATACTCTGCACTGGGACACCCTCATATGCAGATACTCTCCTTGTTCCACTCGGCCTCTAACTGCCCACGTGGACCGGCCCACGTCCATGCATGGATGCCCTCCTCACCTTGCTTGGCCTCTGACTTTCTGCACAAATCTGCCTCCTCCTTGTGGATTTCCTCTTCTCCGGACTTAGGCCTTTACTCTGCATGCCTGGCCAGCCTCCTATTTAATATCCTCTGGACTAAACTGACTCTCATGCAAGCTGCTCTTCTCTGTGGCTACCTCTTAATCCCACTTTGGCACTGACTGCCCGCGACACTTCTAGCATGAATATCCTATTTTCCCTGCTCAGCTCTGACATCTCATACTACACACCTCCCCTCCCTGCTCTTGTGGCTCTTACCACTTCACCCTTTATGAGTTCTGACTTCCCATACTAGGCTACTCTGATTGCATGGATATCCTCTTCACCCCTCCTTCACCTCTAACATCTCACCCTGGCCCACTATGGCTCCATGCCCCCCTGTCATGGATGCCTGTCTGGATTGATCTCATCTAATTGCTTTATGATGACTTACTCAACAAGAGACAGTAGGAGAAGGGGGGATGTCTTGAATTGAATTTTGAAGGACAAGTGGGCATTGCCAATCAAAGATAGATAAAGCACATTTCAGGTAGGGAACTTATATGTGAATTATGGGGTATATAAAAAGAATTCTTCAAGTTTATACTTTTTCCAGAAGGTTGCTATGTAATTGAATCACAATTTGTTGAACAAACTTTCTTCTCCCAGTGTCAAATGACACCTTCCACCTTTATCATATTCTTAATGTGTATGTGTGTCCATTTGGGCTGCTATAACAAAGTACCAGGCACAGAAGGGCACGTGAACAACAGAAATTTACTTCTCACAGTTCTGAAGGCTAGAGGTGCAAGATCAGGTACCAGTATGGCCAGATGAAGGCCCTTTTCTGAGTTGCAGACTTCTCTCCTATAGGAAGTCTCCTGCATATGAATGAGTTCCATTTTGAAAGTGTGCTTGTAAGCCCAATTTGTACGTAAGTCCAAAAAAGTTAGCCTTAGTACTCAACTAACAGAATTGGCTATATACTACGGCTTTTACACTTGCTGGGACATCCTGGGCTAGAAATAGAGACTGTGCTAATGTACTCTGTGCAGTACTGTGCGCAACCACTTGTAGAGGATGCATGCATGTGACAATGTCCACCAGGCACGTGAACTAAACTGCGTGATTGGACAGGGGAATGCAAGTTCTAAGCTTTGAAAGTTTGCAATTGAAGATTCCTATGTAAGGGACTTACTGTATTCTGACATGGCAAACGGAGCTAGGGGGCTCTGTGAGTTCTCACTGTAAGAGCATTAATCCTCATTCTTGAGGGCTCCACCCTCATGATCTAATTATCTCCCAAAGGCCCACCTTCTAATATCATCACACTGGACATTAGGTTTTCAGCATGAATTTTGGGGGAAACACATTCAGACAAAAGCTCTGTGTGTATGTGTGTGTGTGTGTAGTTGAGTTGATTTCTGTACTCTCTTCTTACCTAGTAAGTCTAACCATGTACCAGTACTAGTCATATACCAGTACTTCGCTATGTAACTATGTAGTCTTAACCATATGCTTTAAAAGCTAGTAAGGACTGCCTTCCATGCTCCTTAGTCTTCTTTTTCAGAAATGTCCCACCTCTTGTTACATGTTTATTTTTCCACATATATTTTAGAATTAGCTTATTTCCCACACCAATCATATTAGTATTTTTGTTGAGATCTTATCACAATTATAGAATAATTTGAGGAAAATTGATATCTGTATAAAATTTTTCATACCCCCCAAAATAGATATCTTTCCATTTTGTGGGGCATTACATCGTGTTTTTCAGTAGCATTTCAGAATTTTATTAAAATAGCTATTGCATATTTCTTTTAAAATATATTCTTAAGTAATTATCTGTTTGTAGCTATTATAAATGGTGTCTTCCATTATAAATGTAATTGGTTGTTAGTGTATAGGAACGCTGTTTTATATATTTTTTATCCAGCCATCTAGCTCAATTCCCTTAAGGTACAGCTGTCCCTTGATATCTGTGGGAGATTGGTTCTAGGACACCACTGCCAACCATCAGATACCCAAATCCACAGATGCTCAAGTCTCTTGCATTTTAGTGTTTACATATAAACTACACACATCTTCCCATATACTTTAAATCATCTCTAGATTACTTATAATACCTAATACAATGTAAATGATTTATAAATAGTTGTAAATACAATGTAAATGCTATGTAAGTAGTTGTCAGCACATGGTAAATTTGAATTTTGCTTTTTGGAACTTTCTGGAGATTTTTAAATAAATAGTTTAAATCCAGAGTTCGTTGAATCCTTGGGTGTGAAACCCATGGATAGGAAAGGCTGGCTGTATATAGTACTTTTCTCTTGGAGTCTCCAGATATATAATTATGTCATCAGCAAATAATGTTAATGTTGCCTCTATTGCTCTATGTTTTAAAGATAAACTTTAAAAAATCTTAGAACAATTTTAGATTTACAAAAAAGCAAAGGTGGTTTCCATATATCAGAAAGTTCCTAAATATCACACATATTGTTATTAACTAGAGTGCTTACTATATTTCTAAGATTTTTTTCTGCTAAGATTTTCTTTGTACCCAATGTCCTTTTTCTGTTCCAGGAACCCATCCCAGATCCCACATTGCATGTAGTAGTCTCCTGAGGCTCTTCTTGGATGTGATGATTTCTCAGACTTCCCTTATTTTTTATGACCTTGATAGTTTTGAGGAGTACTAGTCAAGTATTTTATAAAATGTTCCTCAACTTGGATTTGTCTGATGTTTTTCCTATTAGCCTGGGACTATGGATCTGGGGGGAGGAAGACTGCAGAGGTGGAGTGTCCCTTTCATCGTGTGATACTGTCAACATGCCTTATACCTGTTAATGCTGATGTTGACCACCTGGCTGAAGTTTGTCAAGTTATTCCACTGTCAAGTTACTCTTTTTCTCTCTTTCCATATTGTTGTATTTTTTTGGAAGGAAGTCACTATGTGTAACTCACTCTTAAGGAATAGGGAGTTATACTCCATCTCCCTGAGAGCAAAATTACCTGTGTCACCTATCTGAAATTCTTCTGCATGGAAAGTTGGTCTATTCTCTCACATGTATCCAATTGTTTATTTATATCAGTTTTGACCCATAGATATTTATTTTTTACTTTGGGGTATAGTACCAAAGTTACTTACTTAATTTATTACTTTGCTCATCTTGTTACAGCTTTGGCCATTGGGAGCTCATTCCTGTCTTCTTTGATGTAACCCCATTACCAAGGGGCTTTTTTATTTTTTAGCACTTCCTTTTTGACACAATAAGATCCTCCAGGCTCCAATATTTCCTCTCTGAGCCCTACAATCAGTAATTTCTCCAAGAAGCCTGGTTCCTTTATTGGAAAATAGTATAAGGAACCAAGATCTGTGCTTATTTCTACGTTTGTTTCTTTCAGATTTTGGGAGTATCATTTCTCTTAGACCCTTTCAGCTAACAAGACAAAGAAATATATGTATGTATACTCATGTGCCATTTATTTAACTGTTCAATTCAAGTATACGTGTATAAACGTATCAGGATTGTTAACCTATACCCATACTAAAAAGAACATTATCAACTAGATTAGAGTGCTTTTATCTTTTGCTTTTAGTCTTGCAAACTAGATTTCTAAAGTTATTTAAGTCAGGGAATCTTAGTGAGGTGGTTTCATACAGTTGTAATGTAATTAGATTGTTTAGTCAAATTCTGCATTCCATTCTTGATGTCAAAATGTTTTTTTTAATATGCATACATTGATTCACTTTTTGTGCTGTAAGGTTCTATGGGTTTTGACAAACATGTAGTGTCATGTATTTACCATAACATCATACAGAATAGTTTCACTGCCCTAAAACATCCTCTATGCCTGGAGAAGTCTTCCTGCCTGGGAAATCCCAAGGACAGAGGAGCCTGGAGGGCTACAGTCCATGGGGTCTTAAAGAGTCAAACATGACTTAGCGACTGAGCACAGTCATTTTTAGGAACAGTGTAGGCCACACAAAATACATCAGTGGCTCCTAGATTGTGGCCTCTGGTTTAATATCTTTCTTTCCCACTTGGCTGTCTGCTCCACAGGGGCACATGCCCATGGGTCTGCTCTGCTTAGCACAGTGTCTGGATTTAACAAATGGAAAAATAAAAATAGAAGACTGAACCACCCTCCCAGTAGAGCATCAGGTTCAGAAAGAATACATTGGCTAGGAGATGTCATTCTGTCACTCCCCACCTCTTTTTCAATTGCCCGCTGGAAATGTCACCATTTCCCTTTAGGCCCTACTCCCAGTTGACCCCGGCAAGCCTCCTTCTCCTCTGCCCTCAAGTCATCACAATGGCCACACGGGTTCTGGCTGGGGCGGGGCCCTCTATGATGTTACCAAGGGCCCAACCCTGCTTGATCCTCAGTCTCCCAGGTACTAGGGCAGACCAGCACACCAGGGGCCATTTCCTCTTGGCTCATCATGTGGTCCCTCAAATGGCTCCTGTGCTTATCCATGGGTGTTACCTGTGTTGTTTACTTCTCAAAGAAAGCCAAAGAACTCCAGGGGAAGGTGCTCTGTGGAGGACACTTTATAATTTGGCAGAGCTTCCCTGGTGGCTCAGAGGTTAAAGCGTCTGCCTGCAATGTGGGAGACCTGGGTTCGATCCCTGGGTCGGGAAGATCCCCTGTAGAAGGAAATGGCAACCCACTCCAGTATTCTTGCTTGGAGAGTCCCATGGATGGAGGAGCCTGGTAGGCTACCAGTCCACAGGGTCGCAAAGAGTCGGACATGACTGAGCAACTTCACTTCACCAGAGTATGCCCAAGACTGGCTTGAGATCACGTTGCTCTGGCTTTTCTTCATTGTGCTGATGTACGTGACAGTGAAGTTGGCAGGAGAGAGTGGCGAGAGTAATGTGCAGACTCCTCCTTCCCATCAGGGCGATTCATTTGGCTCTCCGAGAAAGAAAAAGAAAAAGGCTTCCCCCGACAAAGACTATATGTTCGATACCTTAACCCTGCTCAAGATGGACCTTGTGAAATTTGTGTCCAGGGTGCATAATCTGTAACTCACCATGGCAACCGGAGATTACCTCAACCCTCCCAATGTTGAGGTTCCTGCAGATGCACACAGTAACATTACAGTATATGAGCTATGGAGCAATGAAGACTCTGATTGAGTGGATTTGTGTGTCAAAGTAGGAGAGGAATTGTTGAGCATTGACATACTGTATCCAAACTAATAAAACTATTCTGAAGCGAAAGAAAATAGTCTCTGATATTTTTTATTTGCTCTAAGTTTTACCTTTTCCAGAATGTCATATAATTGGCATCATGCAGTGTGTAACCTTTTCCAGACTAGCTTATTTACTTAATAACATTCATTCAGGTTTCATCCATTTCTTTTTGTGATCTGATAGCTCATTTCTTTTTATTCTTGAATAATATTCTGTTATATTGATGTACCATAGTTTGTTTATCCATTCAGCTATTAAAGGACATTTCCTCCACCCAGCTCACATCCATAGGACAGAAACTCTACTCCAGACATTGTAAGCTGAGAATACTAGCCTCAATAATCTTCAAACCAGGTTTCCTGTAGAGCTGAGATTCCATACTGGGAGAGACAAACCAAGAAGACCAGCAATGCCCCATCCCCTCCTGCCCCCCAGCCTAGAGTCTTGCTTTTATGGGAACGGCATTGATAGAATAAAAGTTCCTGTCCCATCTCTGGAGTAGTAGCACAGAGATTCTGCAGAGGGTGAGAGTCAGGCCATATGAACAGAGGTGCGGAGCTCTCCTGAAGAGACTAACTTTATTTGGAATAGAGACTGAGGAAGTTCAAGTTTAAGGATGCTGTAAAGAAGTGCAGGTTTTGCCGCTGAGCAAACAATAAAAAAAGTGGAAGAGGAGATGGAACTGTATAGGAGTAAGATTTCCATATCTCACTGTCATTGTTGTTGTTCAGTTACCCAGTCATCTCTGACTCTTTGCTACCACATGGACTACAGCACACCAGGCCTCCCTGTCGCTCACCATCTCCTGGAGTTTGCCCAAGTTCATGTCCGTGTTCATGGCATCAGTGATGTCATCCAGCCATCTCATCCCCTGACACCCTCTTCTTCTTCTGCCCTCAATCTTTCCCAGCATCAGGGACTTTTCCAATGAGTTGGCTGTTTGCATCAGATTACCAAAATACTGGAGCTTCAGCATCATCATCAGTCCTTCCAGTGAATATTCAGGGTTGATCTTCCTTAAGATTGACTGGTTTGATCTTGTTATCCAAGGGACTTTCAGAAGTCTTCTCCAGCACACAGTTCGAAGGCATCAACTCTTTGGCCTTCCTATAACACCATAATATTCATGGAAGGTGCTTTGGAATCACCCATGCATTGGGCTCTTTGGCTCTATTTTTTCTGGTTTCCATGTAGAGGAAACAAAGGTAACTTCTAAATTTTGGACTTATAAATGGATAGAGGGGCTTCCCTGGTGGTCCAGTGGTAAAGAATCTGCATACCAAAGCAGGAGATGCAGGAGACCTGGGTTCGATCCCTGGGTTGGGAAGATCCTCTGGAGTAGGAAATGGCAACCCACTCCAGTATTTTTGCCTGGAAAATTCCATGGACAGAGGAGTCTGGTGGGCTGCATATAGTCCATGGGGTCACAAAGAGTTGGACACGACTGAGCACATTTGCAAGGAAGGAGGAAATGGGTAGATAGTGAGGCAATTAACAGAGATAGGGAAGGATATCATGAGAATAATTTAGACTAGAATTAATGTATAAGGATATAGTATGAAGGATGTTGAAGTGAGAAGGGAAAGTGTTAGTCGCTCAGTTGTGTCCGACTCTTTGCAACCCCATGAACTGTAGCCCACCAGGCTCCTCTGTTCATGGAATTCTCCAGGCAAGAATACTGGAGTGGGTAGCCATTCCCTTCTCCAGGGGATTCCTGACCCAGGGATTGAACCTGGGCCTCCTGAATTGCAGGCAGATTATTTATCCTCTGAGCTACCAGATGAAGAATGTTAAAACTGTAGTAAATCCAACTGGAGGGCTTGTTTGAGTATTCAAACTGTTACACCAAAAGCAAAGTGTACTATGGCAGAGACTGTACACCAGTATTCATGTGCTCCTCTATATTTTCCTGTGGTTTTCCATTTAGCCAAGTGGGGTCATGTGGTTTGATATGACCAATGGAAGTGGATGATGGGATTGATAACTACCACTTCAGGCCTGGCCCATACAATAGCCCTCATAATTTTTCATGTTGAAACTCTCTGATGTTGATGCAGCTGGAAGCAAAGGAATTGAGATGGCATAGCATGATGCAAAAAACCTGGATCCCTGAGTTCACCACTTCAGTTCAGTTCAGTCGCTCAGTTGTGTCCAACTCTTTGCCACCCCATGAACCGCAGCACACCAGGCCTCCCTGTCCATCACCAACTCCTGGAGTTCACCCAAACTCATGTCCATTGAGTCAGTGATGCCATCCAACCATCTCATCCTCTGTCGTCCCCTTCTCCTCCTGCCCTCAATCCCTCCCAGCATCAGGCTCTTTTCAAATGAGTCAGCTCTTTGCATCAGGTGGCCAAAATACTGGAGTTTCAGCTTCAACATCAGTCCTTCCAATGAACACCCAGGACTGATCTCCTTTCACCACTTAGAGGAAACCTATCTAGAATAGTTATTCAGAAAGGAACCATCTCATAGGACTTTGTGTGAGTGAGAAAAAAATCTCTGTATTAAGCCAGTGAAATATCAGGGTTTGTTTATTATTACAGCAGAGTCTAATCTACCCGGACTAACATGTCTGTCTACACACCATTATCCACAGGAAGACTCTCTCCACTGGAGCTACACATGGAGATTCAAGAGAAGCACTTAATGCTTGTCAGTTAAGGATTTTTTTCCTCAGCTTTATGACTTTTGCTTAAGAAAGTCACTGACTTTCATAAGGAAAAGTTATCATTTGATTATTTGAGTTTAAAGAAAAATCTGTGTCTTTCTGGGGAAAAAAACCCCTCAATTTGAATGATTATAAGCATGGCTCAGATTGACTTTGAACAACCCAAATTTATGCTTTTATGATGAGCTTCATCATTGTGGTACCATGCAAGAGAAACCGAATGCAGTGATGGGAAAAAACTGTAGCTGTAGCACATAGGCTTTTGATGGAGATTGTGAGTTTGGTATAGTAAATGATTTTCATGGTCTGAATTATCTAGCTGTGAAGTAAACTGAGGAACTTGCTGAAAATATATTGATCATAACGGAGAGACTCTTGAAATGCTTGATTAAGTGTCTCCTGCAGAATTTCTCAAAGTGGATGGCGGTGGTGAATGGTTAATTGTGTTAATTTGGGTCCTCTGGGAAGCAGCTGCTAATATGGAGTTAGGAAGGCAAGATGTTAATTGGAGATAAAGCCTGTGAAAGATAAAAGGGCAGGGAACAAGACTAAGCTAACAGACCATAATGTGGATCTAACACATTTGAAAGGGTCGAGGGAGGGAGGGGAATTGGACAGAGATGCCTTAGGCTACAAGACAGATGTGACAAAGTCTTGGTCAACCTAATGGAGAGTTCTGGAGGAAAGATTGCCTGTTAGAAGAGTCCGAAGTTGGACAGAAATGGCCAGGCCCTAGTATCACCGCTATTCCAGGTTGTTGGCTGGAACCTTCCAAGGGAAAATATGGCTCTGTCAAGAATACTGCAGCTGATCTTGGAAGATGCTGCAGTTTAAGCCTGTCAGCTAACTTCACTCCCTACAGATATATGGCAAATTCTTTCTTGAAAGGTGATCTAAACCATGCACTTCCATGCCTGCCCAGCCTTCCCTTTGCATTGTATTGATTCATTTCTCCAAACCTGCACAATGTTCCTGTGAGCCTCTATATCTGAGAGGAAACAGAAGAAGAGTCTAGACTGACCTTGCCGCAACTGTCTCAGGGCTTCCACTGGTTCTCATCTTCTCCCTTCTCCATTATCCATTCATATTGATTTTCTGTCTTCTGGATCTATCAATTACTAACAAAAGGATGTTGAAGTTTTGAATTCTGATAGTTGGGTATATCTATTTTTCCTTTCAGTTTGTCAGTTTTTATTTCTTTCTTTTTGGCTGAAATCTTAGTTTCCTGACCAAGGATTGAACCCATGGCCCCCACAGTGGAAACATGGAATCCTAACCATTTGACCACCAGGGAAGTCCCTGGTTTTGTCCGTTTTTGTCTCACTTATTTTGATTCTGTGCGGTCAGGTACATATACATTAAGGATTGTTATGTCTTCCTGAGAATTGACCACTTTATCATTATGTAATGCTCCTCTTTATTCTTGATAGTATTCATTGTTCTGAAGCCTCCTTTGTCTGATAAAAATGTAGCTACCCTAGCTTTCTTTTGATTAGTGTTTTTTTGGTATATTTCTATCTTTTTTTTTTTTAACCTACCTGTCTTTATAATTGGGTCTTTTTAAAATCCACTCTGACAATTTCTGTCTTCTAATTGGTGCATTTAGACCATTTATGTTTAAAGTGATTATTAAAAAAAAAAAATAAAGTGATTATTGATATAGTTAGATTAATATCTATCACCTTTCTAACTGTTATCTATTTGTTGCATTTGTTCTGTTTCCTCCCCAACCTCTTTTTCTGTCTTCTATGATTTTAATTGAGCTTTTTATATGATTCCATTTTATTTTCTTTCTTAGTATACCAATTCTTTCTTAGTATACCAGTTCTAATGTGCATTTCTTCACCTTTTTACCCCTCTATTAGTTTCATGATTATAATTGTTGCCCTAGAGTTATAATATACATTTTAAACTAATATAAGTCCATCTTCAAATAATACCATACTGCCTTATGTGTAATACAGGTGGTTATATGAATAACAGAGTATTTTTGATTCATATCTCCCATCCCTCTGGTGTCCAAAGGCATTGCTGGCAGCTTATAGTTCAACGGGACTCTTGCTATGCCCCTGGTAAGAGTGTGCCCTCTGGGTACCAGTACCTCTTACACTGCAGAGCTCAAAATTATGGGGGACTGAAAACACAATGTCTCCCTGTGTGCATGTGTGCTCAGCCACTTCAGTCATGTCCAACTCTTTGTAACCCCATGGACTGTACCCTTCAAGGCTCCTCTGTCCATGGGATTCTACAGGCAAGAACACTAGAGTAGGTTGCTGTACCCTTCTCCAGGGGGTCTTCCCCAGGGATCGATTCTGCATCTGCCTGCATCTCTTGCATTGCAGGTGGATTCTTCACCCACTGAGCTACCTGGGAAGCCTAATGTCTCCCTACTAGTAGTTTATTGGGAATGACCGTGTATGTGGTCACTTCTACTTCCTTTCCTTGGTTCCTTCACCCATGTATTTTTCCTCTGGGGGTATGGAGCCTTATAAAGGTATTGGATTTAGCATTTACATTGTATACTGGAGGATGGTACCACATCCTTGTAGAGTATTGCTTCTGAGCTGGTGCTTCAGCTGCACTTTTAGCAGGCCATTCCATTGCTCTATGAGGTCAGCATCTTCTGAATGGTGTGGAAGGTAACATGCCAGGGGGTCCTGTGGTCATGGACACACTCCCACACTTTCCTTGAAGCAAGTCCTTGGTTAGTTACTATTCCATGGTGTGAATGGTCAGGTACTCCTTAAGTCCCTGGATAAAGTGGTGCTGGCTGAGGATTTATGGGCAGGTAAGGCAAAACCACACCTAGAGTAAATTTCCATTTCTCTCAGTGAATTTCTGGTCTTTCCTAAATAGAAGAGGCCCTGTTACCCCTTTTGCTAATTATAAGCCCAGTTCTGGGCTTGCCCTCCCTACTGTTGGCCCTGGCCTGCAGAGGAGAGCCACATGAACTTCTGAAAGGTTGTTGCTGAGCTATGAAAGATGCCAGGATTCTTGGCCTCCAGAGGAGAAGAAATCAATCTGGGGCCAATGACAAGGCTTGATTGCTCAGTGCTCTTGTATAATAAAGTTTTATTAAAGTATAAGCTGGAATCAACATTGCTGGGAGAAATGTCAATAACCTCAGATATGCAGATGACACCACCCTTATGGCAGAAAGTGAAGAGGAACTAAAGAACCTCTTGATGAAAGTGAAAGAGGAGAGTGAAAAAGTTGGCTTAAAGTTCAACATTCAGAAAACTGAAATCATGGCATCTGGTCCCATCACTTCATGGGAAATAGATGGGGAAACAGTGTCAGACTTTATTTTGGGGGGCTCCAAAATCACTGCAGATGGTGATTGAAGCCATGAAATTAAAAGATGCTTACTCCTTGGAAGGAAAGTTATGACCAACCTAGACAGCATATTAAAAAGCAGAGACATTACTTTGCCAACAAAGGTCCATCTAGTCAAGGCTATGGTTTTTCCAGTGGTCATGTATGGATGTGAGAGTTGGACTGTGAAGAAAGCTGAGTGCCAAAGAATTGATGCTTTTGAACTGTGGTGTTGGAGAAGACTCTTGAGAGTCCCTTGGACTGCAAGGAGATCCAACCAGTCCATCCTGAAGGAGATCAGCCCTGGGTGTTCATTGGAAGGACTGATGCTGAAGCTGAAACTCCAATACTTTGGCCACCTGATGAGAAGAGTTGACTCATTGGAAAAGACCCTGAAGCTGGAAGGGATTGGGGGCATGAAGAGAAGGGGACGACAGAGGATGAGATGGCTGGATGGCATCACTGACTTGATGGACATGAGTTTGGGTAAACTCCGGGAGTTTGTGATGGACAGGGAGGCCTGGCATGCTGTGATTCACGGGGTCGCAAAGAGTCGGACACGACAGAGCAACTGAATTGAAAAGAGATAGAGAAAGCTTGTGACATAGACATCAGAAGAGGGCAGAAAGAGTGCCCCCCTGCTAGTCTTTAGCAGGAAGTTATATACCTACTAGCAGGCTGCTAATTAGAGAAAGGAAAAGTTTCAAAACTCAGAGAGTGACACCAGGCCCCTCACCCACAACATGCATTTTGAGATAACATTGGCACAAAGTGAGTCATCCCGGGCTGTAAAACGATTGACATGAATCTTGAAGAAAGGCAGGTTTCCAAGCAAATACATAGTCTCATTAACATAGCTTAAGAGAACATTTCCATAAGAAAAGTGCATTGGTTAGATCAAGGTTTGAGGAAAGTTAAGTTCAGGTGGAACCAGGTGTTGTCATGGCAATACAGAATTTTAAAAGAAACCTCTTTTTAATTTTGTATAGAGAAGGGGAAAAAAATCTGACATTTGTAGTTTTTTCCTCCTGCCGCTTAAGATATAGATAAAAAAAGTCTGACACTTGCAGCCTGTTTCCTCTGTTTGGGGACCCCTAGCCTTCCTGCCTCTTACCTGTTCACTTCTCAGTGATGCTGGTGCTCTCACCAGCACATTCCACATGGACTTGATGAACAGTGTGTTCCCTGAGCTGTTCTGCACAGTATAATCCTTCAGTGGATATTCTGACCTCGGATAACACATCCATTCCAGCCTGCCCACCTCCCTGAGCCTTCTCATCACTGTTGTGGCAACTGAAGCATTTTTAATTTATTAATTTCAGGCAAAGTTAAAATCAATGAACATGTTTTCCATGTTTCTAGGATCCAACCTTCTATATGTGTTTATATCATCTTTCAGGGTCCTTGCCAGGGTGTTAAACCCTGTATTCCAGAAGAAAACTCCTGTATTTATAAACTATCTTTTATCCAAATTTGTGTTCTGCCTCCCTATTTATTACCTGGAACCCCTTACTAGAGAGACACTTTAGGTCTCTGGGTATTGATGTCCAGTGATCCTCTAAATGTCTCCCCTTTCTCTAGCATAGAGTCACCCAAGTCAATGGCCACACATCCCTTCAGGGAAGGACTGGGACTATTATTATGGCATGTAATTGCTATGGTGATGCATTGTTTTTCCTCCTGGGGGCCTAGCCACTTCTTCAGCCAGGGGGTTCTGGGTCTGAAAACTGACTCAGGTCCAGAAACTGGGTAGAGCATCATGGTGTTTTACTGGGGTGTTAACTCCTGGCCTCTTTTCTATTGCTGTTTTTTAAAAATCGTATTATTAAACAACATACTTATTTTCTGTCTGTCTGTTTGTATCCGTGCATGCTAAGTCACTTCAGTTGTGTCCGACTCTTTGTGACCCTATGGACTGTAGCACCTCCCCCACCCTGTTGGGGCTCCTCTGTTCATGAGATTCTCCAGGCAAGATTATTAGAGGGAGTTGCCATGCCCTCCTTCAGGGAATCTTCCCAACCCAGGAATCGAACCTGCATCTCTTACGTCTTCTGCATTGGCAGGTGGGTTCTTTACTGCTAGCACCACCTGGGAAGCCCCGTCAGTCTGTTTACCCTTGAGCTATTCACTTAGTTTTCAGTTGTTAATTGCCCTCAGCAATTTTATTATTCCTCCATAGGGTTTCAAAGCAATTTATTAATAATAACAACCAGCCAATTCCACTGTCCTTGTAAACAACATTATCCACATCTTTTCATTGCATCTGCCAGAGCATTTTCTCTCACCAGAGCATTCTGTCAACTCACTACTAGTGAAAATTTTAGCAGTTGGGCCACCATCTTGTGCCAGGGACTATCCTAGGCCCACATGCCAGCTGGGATGAGGTCCTCATTTCATTTCACGTAGTAAGTGATCCAGTCCCAAAGCCCCACCTTACCTCTGCTTTCTCAGATCAATCCTAGTACCAGTTGTTGCCAGTTCAGGTCTCTGGGAAGCAGATGTGAGAGTTTGGAGTGCAAGAGGTTTATTGGGGGATACTAGCTGTGAAATACTAGAGGGGAAGAAACAGGATTGGGCAGGAAATGCCGCAGACCATAATGCAGACCTGACACTTGTGAACAGAGAGAAGCTAAATAGGAGAATTGAGAAGGGTGAGTCTCAGATTATAAGGCAGATCTGACAAAATCGAATCTCAAAATGTTAGAATGCTCCAGGATTCAGTCCTTGGTCCAAGTCTTTTCTCTTGCTTCGCTTACTCCCTTGATAATCTCTTCCATTCCCATGGCTTTAAATACCACCTCTACTGATGACTCAAAAAACAAGAAAAAATCAAGCCCAGACCTTCCCCTGAGCTCCCAACTTGAATATTCAATTGATGTCTCCACTTGAAAACTTGGTGTATTTCAAATTCAACAGGTCCAAAATGGAACACTTGATTCTGACCCTAATCCAATCTATTTTTCCTAGGGTCTTCCTCACCTCAGTAAATAGCTCTCACTGTTCACCCAGTTTCCATGCCATTTTTGTCTCCTCTTCCTTATTTCCCATGAGTATCTATTTCTTAATAAGTTCTGCTATCCCTTCTGTTATTCAGATATGCCAAGGTGTTTCCATATGCAGTTCCCTCTATCAGAAGTGATCTTTCTCTGTCAGGGAGATCCTTCTACTTCACTCTCAGCTTAAAGGTTCTCTCTCCAGAGAGGACTATTGCAAATACTCTCTTATACTCCTTATTGTTCAGTCACTCAGTCATGTTCGATTCTTTGCGACTCCATGAACTGCAGCACACCAGGCTTCCCTATCCTTCACTATCTCCTGGAGTTTGCTCAGACTCATGTCCATTGAGTCAATGAATGCCATCCAGCCAGCTTATCCTCTGTCACTCGCTTCTCATCCTGCCCTCAATCTTTCCCAGCATCAGGGTCTTTTCCAATGTGTCAGCTCTTCACATCAAGTGGCCAAAGTATTGGAGTATACTCTCTCATAGTGCCCTATATTTCCTTTGTATCATTTTTTGTCCTTATATATTTATTTGTTTTATGTCTTTCTCCCTCACTAGCATGTAAGCACCATCATGAGAGGAGCCAACCTGTTATGTTCCCTACTGTATCCCCAGTAAGTGCCATATAGCAAGTGTGCAATATTTATCAGATGAAGAAATGGATTAAAAATATTTCCAACAATTTGTTGTCTTCTGTCACTGAATAAAATCATTTAAAAAAACTGTGGATTGGGGAAATAGAGAAGTGTCCTTAAGGACATCCAGCTCCAGTAATATGGTGGACATGGTCAAAGCTTCTCAACTGCATTGATGGTATTAATATCATTAACAACAGCAGTAACAAAGCACCCGAGTGCAGACATTTACTGTCTTATAGTCCTAGAGGCTAGAAGGCTGAGATCAGGTGTCAGCAGGTTTGGTTTCTTCTGAGGGCCGTGAGACAGGATTGCCTCTATCTCAGCTTCTGGCAGTTTGTTGGCAATCTTTGGTGTTCCTTGGCTTGGAGGTACATTGCTCCAGTCTCTGCCTTAATCCTTACATGATGTTTTTCCTCAGTCTCATTCTGTGTGTCCAAATTCCACCCCCACCCCTTTTAAAGGATACCAGTTATATTAGACTAGGACCCATCCTAATGACCTCATTTTAAACTTGATTACCTCTGTAAAGGCCCTACTTCCAAATAAGGTCACATTCGGAGGTACTGGGGGTTAAGATTTCAACAAACCTTTCGAGGGGCTATAATTCAACCCTTAACTCCAACCCTTTTGAGGAGGGGGATGAAAGTATGAGAATAGCTACTTTTCTTTTTAAACCAGGAAGTAAGATATTGATTTCTAAGCTGTGGATTAACATCATGAGCATGCTGACATAGTCTTATGCCTGACAATGGGTGTCAGACATAGGATACAAAGTACATATCTTGAAATAAGAATGGGAGTTCCACAACACAGAGGGTTTGGCAGTGGTGTCATACTCATTCTTTTCCTTCTAGTGTATTGCAAGGTTTTGCCATTCACTATGTCAAATTAAGTGAATTCATGAATAGCATGATCTTGTTTTAATTTAACCCTTGCAAAATGTAAAAATAGATTTAAATGATTCCTGTACAAGCAAAATAAATACCCCTCTGCTCAACCTCCCCACAAACGCAGCTATAGATTAAAAATAACACTAATACTTAAAGCACAAATAAATAGCAAAAAAAGAAAAAAATAGAATATGTGGAAAGCACAAATTAAAGTGGTAAAAGGAAATCCAATAAACTAGCAATGACAAGTGTAAACAGATGAAATGTACAAGTTAAACAACATATACTAAAACATTGTATTTTTTTGTATTTATTTTTATTTGGCTGTGATGGGTCTTAGTTGTGGCATGCAGGATCTTTAGTTGCAGATTCTAGTTCCCTGACCAGGGATCAAACACAGGCCCCCTGCCTTAGGAGCATGGAGTCTTAGCCACTGGGCCACCAGGAAATTCCTGACAAATTGTATTTTTAAAGATCTAACTATACTGTTTATAAGAGATATACCTACAATATAAAGACACAGAAAGTTTGAAATAAAAAGGCAGAAGAAAATATGCCCAGAAAATTATAACCAAAAGAAAACTGGTACCATGTTAATATTAGACAAAAATAAACTTCAAGGTAGAAAACATTAGGCATAAATATGGTCACTATATTATGATGAAAAGAACAATCCATCAGGAAGATATAAAAATTCTAAACCTGAAATGGATTAAGGACCTAAATGTGAGACCAGACACTATAGAACTCCTAGAGGAAAATATAGGCAGAACACTCCCTGACATAAATCATAGCAATATCATTTTCGATCTGTTTCCCAGAATAATGGAAATAGAAACAAAAATAAACAAATGGAAGCTACTTAAACCCAAAAGCTTTTTGCACAGCAAAGGAAACAATAAACAAAATGAAAAGACAACCCACAGGTGGGGAGAAAATATTTGCAAATGATGTGACTGATAAGGGATTAGTCTCCGAAATTTGCAAATGGCTTATGATGCTTAATATCATCAAAACAAACAACCACTCAAAAAATGGGTGGGAGACCTGAATAGACATTTCTTCAAAGAAGATATACAGATGGCCAATAGGTACGTGAAAAGATGTTTAACATCGCTAGCTATTAGAGAAATGCAAATCAAAAGTATGAGATATCACCTCACACAGGTCAGAATGCCCATCATGAAAAAATATCCAGAAACAACAAATGCTGGAGAGGGTGTGGAGAGAAGGGAACCTTGCTACACTGTTGGTGGGAATGTAAATTCGTACAGCCACTGTGGAGAACAGTATGGAGGTTCCTTAAAAAACTAAAAATAGAGCTGCCATATGACCCTGCAATCCCACTCTTGGGCATATATCCGGAGAAAACCATGATCTGAAAGGATACAAGCACTGCAGTGTTCATTGCAGCACTGTTTACAATAGCCAAGACATGGAAACAAACTAAACTAAATGTCCATCAACAGAGGTATTGATAAAGAAGATGTGATACATATATATAATAAAATTTTATGCAACCATTGAAAAATAAAATAATGCCACTTGCAGCAACATGGATGGACTTAGAGATTATCATACTGAGTGAAGCAAGCCAGGGAAGGAGAAGTATCATATGACATCTGTTATATGTGGAATCTATAAAGAAATGGTACAAATGAACTTGCAAAACAGAAAGAGACTCACAGATTTAGAGAATGAACTTATGGTTGCCAGGGGGAAGGATGCAGGGAAGGGATAGTCAGGGAGTTTGGGGTGGACATGTACACACTGCTATATTTAAAATGGATAACCAACAAGGACCTACTGGTCCTTGGGACCTACTGGTTCCACAGGGAACCCTGCTCAATATTATGTGGCAGCCTGGATGGGAGGGGAGTTTGGGGAGAATGGATACACATATATGTATGGCTGAGTCCCTTTGATGTTCACCAGAAACTAGCACAACATTCTTAACTGGCTATGCTAAGTCACTTCAGTTGTGTCCGACGCTCTGTGACCCTACAGACTATATCTCACCAGGCTCCTCTACCCATGGGATTCTCCAGGCAAGAATACTGGAGTGGGTTGGCATACTCTTTTGCCAGGGGATCTTCCCAACCTAGGAAGTGAACTTGCATCTCTTATGTCTCCTGCATTGACAAGCAGGTTCTTTACCACTAGTGCACCTGGGAAGCTCAGTTGGCTATGACCCGTTACAAAAGAAAAAGTTAAAGAAAGTCTAAGCCTGTATATAATCTAATTTTATTGTTGTAAAAAAGCAAAAATGGACAAAATTACAAAGAGAAAAGGAAAAGTACACACAAATAGGAGAAACTTTAACATACTTCTGTTTGTATTTGAGAGATTATGCAGACAAGAAATTAGTAGTATATAAAGATTTAAAAATTCAATTAAATTAAAAGGCTTTCTCTCCTGGACATATATAGAACCTTACATTTGTCAATTAGGTAACATATATTCTTTTCAAGAAATATAATAGTTTAAAAATCGATCATTAAAAAAAAATTGATGATTAACTTGCAAACTAAATAACAAACACCAAAGAATATTTATCATGGAAATCAGTCTTTGATCACAGTGAAATTATATAAAAATGATAAACAAGAGGATAATTTTAAAGCCACAGATACTTGGATATTTATAATCACATATCATATGGGTCAGAGAAGAAATTGTACTGGAAACTAGAAAATATTTAGAACTGAATGATAATAAAAATGCAAAATATCAGAGCTTGTGAGGGTGCAACTAAGGTGGTCCTGAGAGGAAAACATATAGCTTCAAATTCTTATATTAGAAAAGGTGAAAGGCTAAAAAGTAACCCAAGAAGTTAGAAAACAAGAAAGTAGAAGGAAAGAATTTCAAAATAGTAAGAGCAGCAATTAATGAAATAGAACACCAAGCCAAATCAAGAGGAACAGCAAAATAAAACTCCAGTATTTTTATATGAATATAAAGATGACAAATATACATGCTGGATGTGCCAGGATAGGGCTTGATCTCACATGCTTAACTGTTACATTAACAGATAATTATTCTTGTTAAAGTTTGTATTTTTTCTCATGTAATTTTATCAAAAATGTTATTGATTAAATAGAGAACTAAATGACTCAGCCTTCATAAGTCTATCTTGTAAATGCATTTACAAATGAGAAATAAATGAACACCTGGTTGTTTGAAAAATATGAATAAAACACACAATTCTCTAGCTAGGTGAATAAAACAGATAATTATCTGGAAAAACGGAGAGAAGGCACAAGTAATGAAAATGAACGGGGTGTAAAGTAACTGACACAGTAGATAGGATATTGAAACAACAATAAGAGATCTTAATGAACAGCTTTATGCCAGTGAATTTGAAAACTTAAATGAAATGGACAACTTTGTATAAAACTATCAATATAATTTGCCATAATTGACTCAGGAAGAAATGGGAAAACTGAGCAGACTTATGATTATTAATGAGACTGAAACAGTCATTAAAATCTATCAAGCAACCAACAAAGAAGCACATACACAAATCACCACAGTCCCAGGAAATAGCTGGATGTATAGGTGAGTTCCAACGCACATACAAGGAGCAAATCATCTCAATATTGTATAGACTGTGGCAGTAAATACTCTCCAACTCATTTTATAAGGCTAGCATAATCTCGATACCAAACCAGACAAGGCTATTGAGAAAGGAAAATTACAGGCTAACTTTACTTATGAATATACATGCAAAAATCCAAAACAAACTACTAGAAATCAGAAGCAATGATGTATTAAAAATGCATTATGGCCAAGTTGCACTTATCTCAGGAGTATGAATGTTTTAAGATCAGAAAAATCTACTAAATCACCACTATTGTAGAATAAAGGGGCAAGACTAGCACTTCTATTCAACCTTGTACTGTGGGTCCCAGTCAGTATCATAATAAAAAGAAAATAAATAAAAAATGTCAAAGGTGAAACAAAGATTATTAACAGGTGACGTGATAGTCTATATAGAAAATACAAGAGACTATGAGAGAGGAGAGTGAAAAAGTTGGCTTAAAACTCAACATTCAGAAAACTAAGATCATGACGTCCAGTCTTATCAGTTCATGGCAAATAGATGGGGAAACAATGGAAATAGTGAGAGACTTTATTTTGGGGGGCTCCAAAATCACTGCAGATGGTGACTGCAGTCATGAAATTAAAAAATGCAAAAAAAACAAAAAACAAACAAACAAACAAACAAACGCTTGCTCCTTGGAAGAAAAGCTATGACTAACCTAGACAGCATATTAAAAAGCAGAGACATTAGCATATTAAAAAGCAGAGATATTACTTTGCCAACAAAGGTCCGTCTAGTCAAGGCTATGGTTTTCCCAGTAGTCATGTATGGATGTGAGAGTTGGACTATAAAGAAAGCTGAGTGCCAAAGAATTGATGCTTTTGAACTGTGGTGTTGGAGCAGACTCTTGAGAGTCCCTTGGCCAGCAAGGAGATCCAACCAGTCCATTCTAAAGGAAATCAGTCCTGAATATTGATTGGAAGGACTGATGCTGAAGCTGAAACTCCAATGCTTTGGCCACCTGATGCGAAGAACTGACTCATTTGAAAAGACCCTGATGCTGGGAAATATTGAAGGCAGGAGGAGAAGGGGACAACAGAAGAGATGATTGGATGGCATCACCAACTCGATGGACATGAGTTTGAGTAAGCTCTGGGAGTTGGTGATGGACAGGGAAGCCTGGTATGCTGCAGTCCACGGGGTCACAAAGTCAGACATGACTGAGTGACTGAACTGAACTGATGCAAGCTATTGAAACAAGTAAGAATAGTTAGCAAGGTTTGAGGATATAAGAACAATTATAAAAAACTCAATAGTGCAGCAGTTAGAGCTTACCGTAACAACAAAAACTAAAAGACACTCAGGAATAAATCTAACAAAAGATGTGTGAGACCTCTGTGGAGAAAAATAGAAATCTTTATTGAATGACATTAAAGAAAACCTAAGTTAATGGAGGGACATAACCATGCTCATGTACAGGAAAACGTAGTGAGCAATTGTGTTAAGTCTCCCTAAATTTGCTTAGAGGTTTAATTAAATTCTAATTAAAATTCTAAATAGGTACAGGAAGAGCAAAGACAATATTAAGCAGCACAAAAATACCCTACCAGATGTCAACACTTCTTATAAGCTATAGTAATTAGGATAGTGCAGAGAAGAAGAAATACATCAGTGGAATATTACAGAGAACCCAGAAACAGACCCATGCATAAACGGAAACTTGATACATAATAGTGTGGAAAGGAAGAATTATTTAACAGATGTTACTGGAACCATTTGTTAACCATATGAAAAAAAGTTAAATTAGATCCCAATTGCACATTGTATACAAAAACAGATTCAAAGAGGTTTAATGACTTAAATGTGACAAGTACTTTTAAACTTTTGGATGATGATAATACAGGCAAATACCTTTATGATCTTGTGGTAGGGAAGAATTTCTTAAAATGCAGAAATAAACCATAAGTAAAAACTTGAAAAAATTTTCTACATTGAAATTTAAGCATTTGTGTATAAAGAAATAATCATGAACAAAATGAACAACAACAACAAAAACCAAGCCACAGACTAGGAAACGATATTTGCTATATGCTTACTCCTGCCTCAGACCACTGGCACCTGATCATCCTCTGCCTGGAACAAACGTCATCCAAGTACAGGTTTCACTCTCTCCGTCAATTCAGTAATGCCTTTATTCCCATATCACCTCCTCAGAGAGGCCTTGCTGTCCACTCTACTGAAAATAACACCTCTGTCACTTCACCTTCTTCCTCTGTTTTCTCTTCATAGCACTTATTACTACCTGATACTCTATGTCTATTTGCTCACTTATTTATTACTCATCTCTCTACTCCTTGAGAGCAGTGACTTTTTTTTGCTGTCATATTTCTCAGCACTCAAACAATGTCTAGCACACGGTGTATACTAATATGTACTTTTTGAGTGGATAATAAATGAATACAGATGGTAAGGGATTAGTATTCAGAATATGTAAAGAACTACAGATCAATGAGAAAACTTAGGGCACATGGCTCAATAGAAAAATTATTTAGGTCTATGAATAGGCAGGTCATAGAACAGGACACCTGAAGGGACAATAAGAATATGGAAAGAGATTTAATATCATTTGTGATCAGGGAAATGCAAGATTAAACGATGACTTCACACAAGAGACTAGCAAAAATTAGAAGTCTGATATTGCCTATAGGGAAACTTAGTGAGTAATGGTGTCAAGTCTCCCTAAATCCGCTGAGAGATTTAATTAAATTCTAATTAAATGATTTTAAATAGATTGTCAAGAAGGAGTCAAGGAAAAAGGAACTCTGTTTACTGTTAGTTGGAGCATAAATTGGCACAACCATTCTGGAGAAGAATTTGGAAATATGTAATAATCATACATATGCACTTACCCTAAGACCCAGAAATTCTACTTCCAAGTAAACATGCTAGAGATACTTTTTAATATTTGAATCAAGTGACTACACAAGAATGTTTATAATAGCATTGTTTTAATAGCAAACAACTGGATATAAACAAAATGTATACCACCAGTAGACTAGACAAACCATGGTGTAGTCATAAAATGGGATAGTCTATAGCAATAAAAAATTGCTATAACTATAGTGTATAGTTATAAACAAATTATAGCTGGCCCTCCATAACTGAGGATTCTGCATTCACAGATTTAACCAACCTTGGATTGAAAATATTCAAAATGATATTTCAGAAAGTTCCAAAAAGCAAAACTTGAATTTGCTGCACACTAGCAACTATTTGCAAAGTACTTACATTGTATTTACAGTTATTTATATAGCATTTGAAGACTTCCCTGGTGGCTCAATGGGTAAAGAATCTGCCTGCAATGCAGGAGTCTCAGGAGCTGCGGGTTCAATCCCTGGGTCTGGAAGATCCCCTGGAGAAGGAAATGGCAACCCACTCCAGTATTCTTTCTTGGAGAATCCCTTGCACAGAGGAGCCTGATGGGCTCTAGTCCATAGGGTCACAAAGAGTTGGATATGACTGAAGCAACTGAGCACACACAGACACATAGCATTTACAATATATTAGGTATTATGGACTTAAATGATTTGAAGTATAGGGGAGGATATGTGTAGGTTATATACAAATACTGCTCTATTTTATATAAAACACTTGAGCATCCATGGATTTTGATATGTATTGGAGGTCCTGGAACCAATTCCCTATGGATACAGAAGAATAACTGTATACACACATCATTGTGGGTGGATCTCATAAACACAGAGAGCAAAAGAAGCAAATTGCAGCATACATGTTGTATAATTCCATTTATGTAAAGTTTCAAAATATGATAAACTGTGCTGTATGTTGTCTATGAATAGATGGACATGTGGTCAAAGGGTAGTGGTTCGCTCTGAAGTGGGAGGGAGTGGTGTGGGATTAGGAGAGGGTACAACAGGGGGCTTCAACTGTCTGTGGTTTGTTACTTTAATAAGAAGCAAATATATTAAAATTTGATGAAGATGTGTGGGTAGTGATAATATGATGACATGACATGAATAATAACTTCATTATTCCCTTAGTATGTGCTTGAAATGATTCATTTGAAGAAATTACCATTAGCTCAGTATCATCTGTGTTTGGGTACCTGTGAGTTAAATGCTTAACCAGTTTGCTAATGCTACTATTTTCCCACCTTCATGGCCTCCTCTTTCTGTTTATACTATCCAGCTTCAGAGTTATTTGCTGAATGGGGAATCACACAGCTCTTGAACTTGAACCTCAGCTTCATTTGGGACAGGAGTCAACCAACTTTTTCTGTTTGGGCCTAGCTTGTAAATATTTCCAGTTTTGTGGAAAAAGCAATGGACAGCAGTGGGGTAGGCTGAATTCTAAGATGACCCTCAAGCTTCCTGGCCCTAATGTACATACACTTTATCCCAGTTTTTCAGCTAAACACTGATCTAGGCGCTGCTGTGAAGGGATTCTGGATATGTAATTCAGGTCCCAAATCAGCTGACTTTCAGACTATCCCTGGTAGGCTTAACCTAATCAGATAAGAGAAGAGACTCAATTGTGAGGGAGAGTCCCTGTTGTTGGCTTTGGAGGTAGGAGGGCCATGTGACAAAGAATGTGGGTAACCTGTAGGAACTGAGAGCAGCCTCAATTTTGCAGCTGTAAGGGACAGTTCTGTCAACAACCACTTGACAGAAGACTCTGAGCCTCAGATGAGGCTACCGCCCTAGCCAATCCCTTCATTTCAGCCTCAGGAGACCCTGAATGGGAACCAACTAAGTCTTGCCCAGACTTCTGACCTACAGAAACCATGAGGTTATCAAGTGGTGTTGTTTAAAGCCACTAAGTTTGTGAGACTTTGTTATACAACCATACAAAATGAATGTAAGTAGCCAGAGAAAATGCACAAATGAATGAGCATGGGAGGTTGTTCCAATTTCATATAATTTTCATGTGTCACAAAATATTTTTCTTTAGTTTTTTCCCCACCATTTACATATACAAAAGTCATTCCTAGCTCATGGGTTATACACAAACCAATGGTGGGGTGAATTTTGGCTTATGGGTTATACTTGGCAATCCCTGATCTAGGAATTGGTGTGTTTTTAAATCAAACCCTCTGAACTTTTGATAATGTTTCAGATCTCATAAGAATATGGAAATGTCTAAAACATTCTCTTCTTCAAGATTTGAAATCTGTTACCATTTATTTTCGTCACATAGCATCATAAGCATGATAGCTTTTCTCAAACATATGATAACGTTTTAAAACAATTTTCTCTAATGGCCTAAGTCTCTTCTAAATATCAAATCTGAACTAGAAAAGCATTTCACTTATACATCAATTTCTAATACTCAAATAGGTTCAAAGGAACATTGCCAGCTATTTAATGAAAATATTGTGGTTATTTATTTATTTTATATCCCCAAGGAAGTCTTCTTTATTTTTTTTGATTCTGTGATTCTAATTAGTTGAGAAACATGCATGGCCTTTCTTGAGACATGTTAATTAGTATGGATGTTGCTATAACAATCTTCTAGTAATTTACATTTTCTGAATATCTGGTATATCATGCATTCATTTTTATCATTTAATGAAATTACTAAATCAGGAATTTAGAATGCTGTGCTTAAGCTTTCTTTAATTAGAAATAGAAATAGGAAAGTGGGCAGGACCCTTGAAACAGTGGTTTCAACGAAGTGGTTTGATAGCACAAGATAGACATGCTTGGGAGAACTTTCTGGAGTAGTTTCCTTGGGCTGCTGCAACAGAGTCCACAAACTGGGCAGCTTAAAGCAACAGGAATTTATTCTCACAGTTCTGGAGGCTAGAAGTCTGAAGTCAAGTTGTCAGCAGGGCCACACTCCTTCTGAAACCTGTAAGGAAGAATCCTTCCTTCCCTCTCTCTCTAGCTTCTGTCTTTTGCTGGCAGTTGACAGCTTGTTGGTGTTCTTGGTTTATAGATGCATGAATCCAATCTCTGCCTCTATCACTGCATGGCTGCCTTCTCCCTGTGTGTTTCTTTCCATCTTTCTTTCTTCAACAAAAGCATGTATTAAAACATCTTATTGGAAATGTTAAAAAATGAATGCACTCTAAACTTCATGGTTTCCTTGAGGTTATAATTTTCAGCTACTTTTAGTACCATTTCAGAGAAAACACATATGGACTAAGACCACCTTCCAGACACCCTGATTAAATACAGTATATTTAACAACCAAGAGCTCTACTTTCAACTCAGCAACCTAAACCCAAGAAATGAAGTGGAGCAGGACTCTGTAATCCTTCCCCCCACCCCCCATATTCTCTGCTTGCCCTTTTGTCTGTGGAAAAACTTTAGCCAAAGAATAAGTTTAATCAGAGAAGTGAGAAAATGCAGAAACAAAAATAGTCAAAGACCAAATAATAGTTTAGTCATTAAACATAGTCAAAGACCTTCAGTTCCTCCTCAAGATCTGTAGATAATATTCTGAGCCACATCTTGTAGATATTGAAACCCTCACCAGGTGGATTAAGTTAACTACATGATCACCAGACTGTAGCCGTGACATAAGCTGCCACAAGTTGCCACAATTCTGAGAACTGGCCTCAAAGAAATGGAAACAAACCAACCCTGAAACTGAAGATTAACTGTACCTACATCTGATATGAAGAGCTGACTCATTGGAAAAGAACCTGATGCTGGGAAAGATTGAGGGCAGGAGGAGAAGGGGGTGACAGAGGATGAGATGGTTGGATGGCATCACTGACTCAATGGATATAAATTTGAGGAAACTCCAGGAGATGGTGAAGGACAGGGAAGCCTGGTGTGTTGCAGTTCATGGGATTGCAAAGAGTAGGACACGACTTAGTGACTGAATAAGAAGAGTCTCATAGCTTGCAAGTGGCCAGGCTGAGATGCAAACATAGGCAGAGGCTACATTCTTAACTACTTGGCTACTTTGTACCTTCTGAACATCAACCTTTCCCCACCACATATGCTTGCATTCTTTCTAGACTTTGCCCAAGGGCCCTTCTGGAGGTCCTCCTTAAACCCACCTTCTGAGCATGGGCCCTGCATTTCAGAAACATCCCCTGGACTCTGCCTGTTGTCATGATGAGGTGATAAAGAAACCAGCTGATGGTATGAGCAGGGCCTCCAGAGGCCTAGGATCCATTTCTCAAATTCGAGGACTCAGAAACTTTGTCTTGTTGGCATCCTCAGGAATGTTCGGGTCTGGGTCAGAATTCCCTTGTGTAAATCTACAAGGGGTTGATTGCTAATCCAGAATACCAGTTTGGGAACTTACACTGAGAAATATGCCTGCCAGGCATTGCAAATATTGCCAAGAGAGTTGGTTGGAAAGGGACAGCTGCTCAGGCAATGGCTTGCCAGGGGTCCTTTGATGAGATTCTCCTGTCCACAATGTGGGTCCTGGTCCCCCTTCCAAAAAGAGGCCAGGGCACATGGGGTGGGTGGGAGTGCTGGCACAGGTTTGACTTCTGGTAGTAGGGTCCCAGGATCTGGGTTGTCTCAGGACTTTTCTGCAGCCTGAGGCAGAGAGCCAGGCATCACGTGGAGAAGAGCAAGGTTCTGGCAGGAGAGCCCAAACCGTGCATTAAGTCCAAAGGCTGTGGGAGGACAGGAAGGGGAATGTGAGGAGGGAGTTAGGTAGCTCAGAGGGACTGGGCGGAGAGCTGAGAGGAGATGTGATGTCAAATGCCTGGCTCAGTGTGACTCTTGCCTCCAACTCTTTGGATCTGGGTATGTGTGAGGTCATCCTGGTGATCAGACCTCAGCTCTCTCCTATGGTCTTTGACTTGACCCCGTCTTCAGGTGCCTGGCAGCCTCTGCTAGAAGCCTCACACTCAGGTTCTGGGCACATAAAATCCAGTCCTCCCCAGGAAGGGAAGTTTCAGATGCTTAGCCACAAATCTGGGGTTTCTGAGGTCTGCACAGCTGCCCTGGCCAGATTCTGCCACTCTCTCCTCCCTGAATCTGTGATGATGCAGAAGAAAAATGCAAGTTCCAAGGGTGGGTTTCCACTCTGGCAGCCCCCAAAGCACAAGGAAGGGGAGAGTCAATTGCATAGTCGGTTCCAAGAGCCAGAAAGGCTTTAGGCAAAAGTTTCATGAGAAACATGTTAGAGTTTTTCAAAGTTGCTTGCTTCTGGCATCATTAGATACAAATTTTTCACCTTTGTCATGTTCAGACTCACTGTTGGACAGTCTTGTGATAGGCATTAACTTCTTATTTTATTGGTGCCGTTCATCGTCCACACTTGGTCCAGGCCATGTTAATTGCTGCTGTGGCTCAGTGATTTTGGCTGACAGCTGCCTTCAGCCATCACCAGGTGAGTGAGCTGCTTTGGATCACAGCAGGTGCCTGGCACATAGCAGGAAGTTTAATATATGTTGAATGAATGAGGAAATGAACACGTGATGGAATGAATTGCTGAATTCATTCATTTATAATGAAGATTCATTTATAAACTTTGCTTGTGGTCCAATATGCCTAAATATCACAAGAAAGCAGGTTGTAACTGCTCTTAAAGTAAAGTTTTGGGCATTTCTTGAAAAAAAAATGACACAGGTACTACACAAATATATTCTCATCAAAAAAGATTCAAACATTCCAGGGGCTTCCCTGGTGGTCTAGTGGTTAAGAATCCACCTGCCAATGTAGGGGCCACGGGTTCATTCTCTGGTCCTTGATGATCCCACATGCCACGGAGCAACTAAGCCAGTACACAACAACTACTGAGCCCATGCATCACAACTACTGAAGCTTGCATGCCTGGAGCCTGTGCTCTGTAGCAAGAGAGGCCACTGCAACGAGAAGCTTGCGAACCGCAACCAAGAGTAGCCACCACTCACTGCGACTAGAGGAAAGCCTGCATGCAGCAATGAAGACGCAGCACAGCCAAATAAATAATCTTTTTTAAAAATAGATTCAAACATTCCAGAAGTATACAGAAGAAAAGTCCCTGTTACTTTCCCTGCCACTATCTGAATCTCAGTCCCCCCATTAGAGGTAACCACTGTTATCAGTTCAGTGGGCATAATTCCCACCTACTTTCCATATATTTACATATATGTGATGCATTGGTGTTCTTATAAGCATATGACTTTCCCCCTTTTTATAAATGAGATTCCATTATGTCTATTGTTTCACAACTTGTTTTTTGGATTTAGCAACATATTTTGAGCATGTTTCCACATCAGGACATCTACTTCATTATTTTTTATGACTGCTTAGTACTTTATCTTTTATCTTTAAGGATCATCCTAAAAGAGGACACTGTTAAAGTGCTGCACTCAGTATGCCAGCAAATTTGGAAAACTCAGCAGTGGCCACAGGACTGGAAAAGGTCAGTTTTCATTCCAATCCTAAAGAAAGGCGATACAAAAGAATGTTCAAACTACCACACAATTGCACTCATCTCACATGCTAGCAAAGTAATGCTCAAAATTCTCCAAGCCAGGCTTTAACAGTAGTGATCCAAAAACTTTCAGATGTTCAAGCTGGATTTAGAAAAGGTAGAAGAACCAGAGGTCAAATTGCCAATATCTGCTGGATCCATAGAAAGAGCAATAGAGTTCCAGAAAAACATCTACTTCTGCTTTCTTGACTATGCCAAAGCCTTTGACTTTGTGGATCACAAAAAACGGGAAAATTCTTAAAGAGATGGGAATACCAGATCACCTGACCTGCCTCCTGAGAAATCTGTATGCAGGTCAACAAGTAGCAGTTAGAACTGGACATGGAACAGCAGTCTGGTTCCAAATTGAGAAAGGAGTACGTCAAGGCTGTATGTTGTCACCCTGCTTATTTAACTTATATGCAGAGTACATCATGTGAAATGCTGGGCTGGATGAAGCACAAGATGGAATCAAGATTGCCGGGAGGAATATCAATAACCTCAGACATGCATATGACACCACCCTTATGGCAGAAAGTGAAGAGGAGCTAAGGAGTCTCTTGATAAAAGTGAAAGAGGAGAGTGAAAAAGTTGGCTTAAAACTCAACATTCTGAAAACTAAGATCATGGAATCTGGTCCCATCACTTCATGGCAAATAGATGGGGAAGCAATGGAAACAGTGAGAGACTTTGTTTTCTTGGGCTCCAAAATCATTGCAGATGGTGACTACAACCATGAAATTTAAAAGACTCTTGCTCCTTGGAAAAAAAGCTATGACAAACCCAGACAGTATATTAAAAAGCAGAGATATTACTTTGCTGACAAAGGTCCATCTAGGCAGAGCTGTGATTTTTCCAGTAGTCAGGTATGGATGTGAGAGTTGGAACATAAAGAAAGCTGAGCACCGAAGAATTGATGCTTTTGTACTGTGGTGTTGGAGAAGACTCTTGAGAGTCCCTTGGACTGCCAAGAGGTCCAACCAATCTATCCTAAAGGAAATCAGTCCTGAATATTCATTGGAAGGACAGATGCTGAAGCTGAAGCTCCAATACTTTGGCCACCTAATGTGAAGAACTGACTCATTTGAAAAGACCCTGATGCTGGGAAAGATTGAAGACAGGAGGAGAAGGGGATGACAGAGGATGAGATGGTTGGATGGCATCACCGGCTCGATGGACATGAGTTTGAGCAAGCTCTGACAGTTGATGATGGACAGGGAAGCCTGGTGTGCTACAGTCCATGGGTTGGCAAAGAGTCGGACACGACTGAGTGACTGAACTGAATGGAACTAGAACTCCATAACACTGATATACTATATTTTAGCTAGTCTTCTTTGGTAAGTATTTCAGTGGTTCACAGTTTGTGTCTAATATAAACATTGCTGTAATAAATATCCTTGCTATTTATATATATTGCATATGGTTTAATATCTAGTAAGACAGGTCCCCTCTGTCCCATTATTCTTCCCTTTCAGCAGTTTTCTGGTTACTGTTCCTTGTTTGTTTTTCCATATGAACATTAGATAAGCTTCTCCAGCCCCCAAAGTAAGCAGTTTTACTGCGTGCGGGTGTACTACATCACTTCAGTCATGTCCAACTCCTTCAGACGCTATGAACTGCAGTCCTCCAGGGTCCTCAGTACATGGGATTCTCCATGCAAGAATACTGGAGTGGCTTGCCTTACCCTCCTCCAGGGGATCTTCCTGACCCAGGGATTGAACTCTCATCTCCTGCCGCTCCTATATTGACAGGCGGGTTCTTTACCACTGAGCCTCCAGGGAAGGCCTGTAGTTTTCCTGGGATCATGTTAAATCTGTAAGTGAAGTTAAGAAAGAATGGGCAAAAAAAAAAAAAAAAAAAGGAAAGAATGGGCATGTTTTGATGTTGTGTCTTCAAATCTGAAAACATGGTATGCCTTTCTATTTAACGTTTTGTCTAAGATGTCTAAAAACATTTTATTAAAAAATTGCAAAGTTAATGAATGTCTGTTGCAGACAGTTTAAACCACTTTACTTCAGTTCAGTTCAGTCGCTCAGTCATGTCCAACTCTTTGCGACCCCATGAACTGTAGCACGCCAGGCCTTCCTGTCCATCACCAACTCCCAGAGTTTACCTAAACCCATGTCCATCGAGTCGGTGATGCCATCCAACCATCTCATCCTTTGTTGTCCTCTTCTGCTCCTTTCCTCAATCTTTCCCAGCATCAGGGTCCTTTCCAATATGTTAGCTCTTCGCATCAGGTGGCCAAAGTATTGGAGTTTCAGCTTCAGCATCAGTCCTTCCAATGAACACCCAGGACTTATCTCCTTCAGGATAGACTGGTTGGACCTCCTTGCTGTCCAAGGGACTCTCAAGAGTCTTCTCCAACACCATAGTTCAAAAGCATCAATTCTTTGGCACTCAGCTTTCTTCACAGTCCAACTCTCACATCCATACATGACCACTGGAAAAACCATAGCCTTGACTAGACGGACCTTTGTTGGCAAAGTAATCTCTGCTTTTTAATACGCTGTCTAGGTTGGCCATAATTTTCTTTCCAAGAAGTAAGAATCTTTTAATTTCATGGCTGCAATCACCATCTGCAGTGATTTTGGAGCCCCCCAAAATAAAGTCAGCCACTGTTTCCACTGTTTCCCCATCTATTTCCCATGAAGTGATGGGATCAGATGCCATGATCTTAGTTTTCTGAATGTTAACCTTTAAGCCAACTTTTTCACTCTCCTCTTTCACTTTCTTCAAGAGGCTCTTTAGTTCTTCTTCACTTTCTGCATTAAGGGTGGTGTCATCTGCATATTTGAGGTTATTGATATTTCTCCCGGCAGTCTTGATTCCAGCTTGTGCTTCCTCCAGCCCAGCATTTCTCATGATGTACTCTGCATATAAGTTAAATAAGCAGGATGACAATATACAGCCTTGATGTACTCCTTTTCCTATTTGAAACCAGTCTGTTGTTCCATGTCCAGTTCTAACTGTTGCTTCCTGACCTGCATACAGGTTTCTCAAGAGGCAGGTCAGGTGGTCTGGTATTCCCATCTCCCTCAGAATTTTCCACAGTTTATTGTGATCCACACAGTCAAATGCTTTGGCATAGTCAATAAAGCAGAAATAGATGTTTTTCTGGAACTCTCTTGCTTTTTCGATGATCCAGTGGATATTGGCAATTTGATCTCTGGTTCCTCTGCCTTTTCTGAAACCAGCTTGAACATCTGGAAGTTCACGGTTCATGTATTGCTGAAGCCTGGCTTGGAGAATTTTAAGGATTACTTTACTAGCATGTGAGATGAGTGCAATTGTGCAGTAGTTGAGCATTCTTTGGGATTGCCTTTCTTTGGGATTGGAATGAAAACTGACCTTTTCCAGTCCTGTGGCCACTGCTGAGTTTTCCAAATTTGCTGGCATATTGAGTGCAGCACTTTCACAGCATCATCTTTCAGGATTTGAAATAGCTCAACTGGAATTTCATCACCTCCACTAGCTTTGTTAGTAGTAATGCTTTCTAAGGCCCATTTGACTTCACATTCCAGGATGTCTGGCTCTAGGTGAGTGATCACACCATTGTGATTATCTGGGTCATGAAGATCTTTTTTGTACAATTCTTCTGTGTATTCTTGACACCTCTTCTTAACATCTGCTTCTGTTAGGTCCATACCATTTTTGTCCTTTATTGTGCCCATCTTTACATGAAATGTTCCCTTGGTATCTCTAATTTTCTTGACGAGATCTCTAGTCTTTCCCATTATATTATTTTCCTCTATTTCTTCGCTTTGTTTGCTGAGGAAGTCTTTCTTATCTCTCCTGGCTATTCTTTGGAACTCTGCATTCAAATGGGTATATCTTGCCTTTTCTCCTTTGCTTTTCACTTCCCTTTTCTCACAGCTATATGTAAGACCTCCTCAGACAGCCATTTTGCTTTTTTGCATTTCTTTTTCTTGGGGATGGTCTTGATTCCTGTCTCCTGTACAATGTCACGAACCTCCATCCATAGTTCATCAGGCACTCTGTCTATCAGATCTAGTCCCTTAAATCTATTTCTCACTTCCACTGTATAATCATAAGGAATTTGACTTAGGTCATACCTGAGTGGTCTGGTGGTTTTCTCCACTTTCTTCAATTTCAGTCTGAATTAGAACTGTATAAAGTAAAAGTTAAAAGCTTTGGTCCCCAGCATCTGCTCCATTCCCACTGCCCATAGGTAACCACTGGTACTAGGTCATGGTGTTTTAGCCTCCCCTCCCTCCACTTGTTTTTTTTTTTTTTTTTAACTTGAGGATAATTGCTTTACAATATCTTGTTGGTTCTTAACAGATGAATGGATACAGAAATTGTGGTACATATATGCAATGGAATATCACTCAACTATAAAAAAGAATGCATTTGAATAGGTCCTAATGAAGTGGATGAACCTAGAGCCTATTACACAGACTGAAGTAAGTACCTCCTCTTTTTAAAACTTTTTATTTTGTATTGGAGTATAGCTGGTTAACAATATAATAGTTTCAGGTGTATAGCAAACGGATTCAGTTATATATATAATTCAGATTCTTTTCCTTTATAGGTTATTACAAAATACTGAGTGCTGTTCCCTGTGCTATACAGTAAATCCTTGTTGCTTATCTATTTTATGTATAGTAGTTTGTATCTGTTAATCCTATACTCCTAATTTATCCCCCACCCCTCACTTTCCCCTTTAACTATGTAAGATCATGCTTTTCCTGTGATCTGAAATTTGCCTTTTCCACTTTAAATATCTCTGGAGTAACTCTTTGTGTCAGCATATACAGTGCTGCCTCAATCATGTTTTTAGACATGTGGACTTCTTTTTAAATTTTTTTATTTATTTATTTTTGGCTGTATTGGGTCTTTGTTGCTGTGTGCAGACCTTTTCTAGTTGTGATGAGCAGGGGCTACTCTTTGCTATGGTGTGCAGGCTTCTCATTGTGGTGGCTTCTCTTGTTCTGGAGCACAAACTCTAGGGCACTTGGGCTTCAGTAGTTGTGGCACACAGGCTCAGCAGTTGTGGTGCATGGGCTTTATTGCTCCACAGCATGTGGAATCCTCCCAGACCAGAGATTGAACTCATGTCCCCTGCATTGGCAGGTAGATTCTTACCCATTGTGCCACCAGGGAAGTCCCTGATTCAATCTTTTTTAATTTCTGCAGCACATTACACTCTGTGGATATACTATATATATGTGTATATATATATATGTGTGTGTGTGTGTGTTTTTCTAATTCAGTGCTCTGTGATAGGTATTTGGGTATGTTCATATTTTATAAATCATTTTATAATAAACATAAATAGTGTTACATGAATTATGTAAACAGTTTTGTAGGTTAAATTGCTAGTAGTGGAATTGCTGGTGTCAAAAGTTTTTGCGTGTTTAGAACTTTGATTGATGTTGCCAAACTACATTCCCAAACCTTTTAACCAATGGTAAAAGAGAGTGTGTGATTTTTCAAAACCTTGTCAACACTAGGGTTATGAATATTTTAAATATTTGCTGATCTATAATTTTCATCTATTTCTGAAGTAACAGGTTGAGCATCTTTGCATTTGTTTGTTGGCTGTTTATAATCGGTTTTTTGTTCTTTACCAATTTTTGTTCTTTACCAATTTGTCTACTTTTCTTTTGTCTTCTCTTACTGACTTATAGCAGTTCTTTGTATATTACTAATGTTAGTCCTTTGCTTTTTACATTTTTTGCACAGATTTCCCCCAATTTTGTGCCTTTTGGCTGTGTTGATGATGTTTTGGCTGTTTACATGCTTTAAAATTGTTTACAGCCAAATGTTTAACTACTTTTTCCTTTTTGATTTCTGGATTCCAAGGTTGTAAAAATATTCTTATATTTTATTTTACTCCTGGTATTTTATTTTTAAATTGAAATCTTAACTCCATCTGGAATGTATTTTTGTGTAGGAGGTGAGATAAGGATCTCGCTTCATGTGTTTCTAAATGACTAATGAATTAAGGATTTTTAGCTGCTAGTAAAGGAGCTAACTTTAACTATGAGAATATGGCGTATTTTCCTGAAAACTGAGTTCTGGGATGGAGTTTAATTATCCAAAAGGACCAGAGTCTGGGAAGGGAAAAGTGTCAGGAATGCAAAGAGTACTAGTTTCTTTCCATCTCTCATCTCTGATGCTCTCTGAGTGTTGGCTTAGTTCTTCTCTCTCTGTGAACTGGTTTTTTTTTTCTACTACTGAGTCCTATGGTGGAGCTAGCCATACCAAAGCTCAACAACTAAGGTTTTATGTCTCCTCCCTTCTAGACACCAGCACTTCAGGCTGGAAGAGACTCTGATTAGTTCAGCTTGGGTCAGGGGTTCACCTTTGATCTGATCAGGGACAAGGATTACTTAACGCAAACATGGCTGTTGTAAACTCAATCCTGAAACCCCATGGTCTGTGATGGAGAAGTTAGAGGATGGGCATTCTCTAGGAGGAATCATTGTAGATGGATTTGGGCAGCCATGTCTACTACACCTTGTGTCCCAGTGCCTTATTTGAACAATGCATTTTCTCCCTTTCTTTTGCATTCTCCTGGATAACTATTTCCTGCTATATTCACAGTGGCAGGTGAGCAGGGTTGAATTACTAAAGGTGACTCAAGGACCCAATGGCAGCGCTTGCAGTTTTACAGTTTACTACAGGAAAAGGATACAGCAAGGGGTCCTCTTGCCTTCTTCTCTAAGGGTGGTGGCAGTACATTTTCTCGCTTGGACCAGGAGTTACTGACATTTACATGGAACACCTCAGAACAAGGGAGTCCAAAATGGAATCTCATTTGGGGTTAAAAATTTTCTTTTGCCAGTCATATAAGCATATTCCAGCCTCAACACAAGAGCCCTGGGAGGAAGGGACAGATATCACATTAAGACCAGGTGCGACTGTTTATAATAGCCAGGACATGGAAGCAACATAGATGCCCATCAGCAGACGAATGGATAAGGAAACTGTGGTACATATACACCATGGAATATTACTCAGCCGTTAAAAAGAATTCATTTGAATCAGTTCTAATGAGATGGATGAAACTGGAGCCCATTATACAGAGTGAAGTAAGCCAGAAAGATAAAGAACATTACAGCATACTAACACATATATATGGAATTTAGAAAGATGGTAATGATAACCCTATATGCAAAACAGAAAAAGAGACACAGATGTACAGAACAGACTTTTGGACTCTGTGGGAGAAGGCGAGGGTGGGATGTTTAGAGAGAACAGCATGTATATTATCTATAGTGAAACAGATCACCAGCCCAGGTTGGATACATGAGACAAGTGCTCGGGCCTGGTGCACTGGGAAGACCCAGAGGAATCGGGTGGAGAGGGAGGTGGGAGGGGGGATCGGGATGGGGAATACATGTAACTCCATGGCTGATTCATGTCAATGTATGACAAAAGCCACTGCAATGTTGTGAAGTAATTAGCCTCCAACTAATAAAAATAATTGAAAAAAAAAATAAGACCAGGTGCGAATCATTAATCTCACTGTTATCAAAACATAATGTGAGGACTTCCCTGCTGTTCCAGTGGGTGACTCCACACTCCCAATGTAGGGGACCCAGGTTCAGTCCTTGGTCAGAGGACTAGATCCCACATGCCACAACTAAGACCTGGTGTGCGTGCGTGCTAAGTTGCCTCAGTCGTGTCTGACTCTGTGCAATGCTATGGACTGCAGCCCACCAGGCACCTCTGCCCATGGGATTCTCCAGGCAAGAATACTCAAGTGGGTTGCCATACTCTCGACCCAGGGGTTGAACCTGTGTCTCTTATGTTTCCTGTATTTGCAGGTGGGTTCTTTTACCACTAGTGCCACCTGGGAAGCCCTAGGACCTGGCACAGCCAAATAAATAAATAAATTTTACAAAATACACAATGTGCCCAAACCTCGTTGCATTTCCTCAGACCCCTTGTTACACAGCAACATCATTAATCAGTATGTTTCATGCTTTGATGAGGGGTCAGTTCCATGCAGGAGCTTTAGTGCAACAGGTCAGGCTAATTCTAGACCTACATGGCACACACACCTTTTCTTCTTTTAAGCCTCTGCACCCCGTATTTCATCATCTCTCCTTGATTCCTATGTCACTAAAAAGATAGGAGCAATCAAAAGAGAACTTGCACAAGCCCTCACCATCACACTTGCCCTCTTACCTGCAGCTGTATCTCTGTTCACTGCTGTGCTTCCTGTTGCTAGAAACCAACTGTCCACGACTCTCTGTGTAGCCCATCCTATGTGTGTGCACTAGATTCCATCTCTTTTCTTCTGCTTGAGGACCTCCCCCCAGCAGCTTCCCCCTCTCTCTGTCTCATCGGCTTTTCTCTCCACAGCATTATTCCTATCTGCATCCAAAGATGCTATTTCTACTCCCCATCTTCAAACTTCATCTTGAACTCACTTCCTCCTGTAGTCCCACAGTCTCTGCTCCACTCTAAAACAAAGTTCCCTAAAAAGTTGCCTGTTCTTGTGGTCTCTAATTCCTTTCCTCCCACTCTCTCTTGAACCCACTCCAGCTATTCTTTCATGCTCACCACTTGGCTACAACTGCTGTTATAGCTACTTTCCTGTTGCTAAATACAACCACCTGTGGGTGATATTTACATCATTGATGATTTCTCCACCTTGAAGCATTTTCTCCACTTGGCTCCCAGGATACACACTTTCCTGATTTTCTTCCACATCTCTTGACTTGTTTTTTCAGTATCCTGTACCAGTTTTCCTTTAGTACTCCTTCCCATGCCATCCCTCCACATCTGACCTCTTAACATTGGGCCAGTTCTTAGATTTTTCTCTGTCTTAATTTACTCCCACAGTGAGCTCATCTAGTTTCATGACTTTCAATACCACCTATATGCTAATGACCTCAAATTTATATTTCCATCCCTGACCTCTCCCATGAAATCCAGACCTGTATAGTCAGTCAACTATATTCCTCCGCTTGGATGCCCCAAAAAAGACCACTCAAAGTCAACATGTCCAAAACCCAACTCCAAATTTTCCTCAAAATTGTCAACCCCTAAAGTTTCCCCCATAACACTAAATGGAAATTCAACCTCTCAGTAGCTTAGGCTAAAATCCTGGGAGTCATTAAAAAACAACAACAAACTTTTATTTTATATTGTAGTATAGCCAGTTAACAATGTTGTGATAGTTTCAGGTGGACAGCAAAGGGACTCAGCCATACATACACATGTATATATTCTCCCCCAAATTCCCCTTCTGGGAGTCATTTTTGACGCCCCTCTTTTATTCACATCTGTTAGCAAATCCTGTTGACTCTACCATGAAAATACATCCAAAATCCACCACTTTCCTCCACGTCCATTGCTCATACCCTAATCCAAGCCTTTTTGAAGCTACCTCTTCTCTGGCTTATCACAATAACTGTTCTCCCTGCATCTTCCCTTTCCAATTTTTTAAGAAAAGATATTTATTTATTTGGCTCTGCTGGGTCTTAGGTGTGGCACATGGGAATTCTAGTTGTGATGTGAACTTTTAGTTATGGCATGCGGGACCTAGTTCCATAAACAAGGATTGAGCCTGGGCCCCCTGCATTGGGAACACAGAGTCTTAGCCACTCGATCACCAGGGAAGTTCCTTGCTCCCCTACAATCTGTTCTCAACACAGCAGACTGAATGGTTCTTTGAGAATAGGAGACATCAAATCACTTCTCTGCTCAAAATCCTCCAATGGCTTTTCATTTCTTTCTACATAAAAGATGTGTATGTGTTAAGTCACTTCAGTTGTGTCCAGCTCTTTGCGACCCTGTGGACTATAGTCTACCAGGCTTCTCTGTCCATAGGATTCTCCAGACAAGAATACTGGAGTGGGTTACCATGCCTTCCTCTAGGGGATCTTCCTGACCCAGGGATTGAACCCGAGTCTCCTGCATTGGCAGATGTGTTCTTTATCACTAGTGCCACCTGGCTCTCCTGGTGGCTCAGATGCTAAAGAATCTGCCTGCAATGCTGGAGACCCGTGTTTGATCTCTGGGTTGGGAAGATCCCATGTAGAAGGAAATGGCAACCCTCTCCAGTATTCTGACCTGGAGAATTCCATGGACAAAGGAGCCTGGAAGGCTGCAGTCCATGGGGTCACAGAGAGTCAGACATGATTGAGTGAATAACGCTTTCAACACTTTCCACATAAAATATAAAGTCATAGTGTCTTACAATGTCCTGTATGATCTGTTACAGGCTGCCCCCCCAAAAAAATATATTACATCATATTCTATGGTTCTCCTCCCAGCCCTGCCATGCAACCTGACCCTTGATCTATGCTCACTCCACTCCAGTCACAATAGCTCTCTTGCCGTCGCTTTAGCATGCCAACCATTCTCCTCAGCCACTTGGGACATTTGCCCGCACTATTCTTTCCAAACCAGAGGTTTTCAGTTGGGGGCCATTTTGCTACCCAGGTGACTTTTCTCAATGTTTACAGACATTCTTTTTTTTTTTTTTTTTTTTACCTTTTTATTGACTATCTATTTTTTATGGGTATAGCCAGTTAACCAACAGTGTTGTGATAGTTTCAGGTGAACAGTGAAGGGAAACTCAGCAATAATCCACATCTACCCATTCAGCCATACATTACTCTATCCATTCTATCCAAACAACGCCCTCCCATCCAGGTTGCCATAACATTGAGCAGAAGAGGCAGGTACAGTTTCATTCAGCGCTCAGTTGTTGTTGACTGCTTTGCAGTCCTGTGGACTGCAGCTCGCCGGGCCTCCCTGTCCACACTAACTCCCAGAGTTTATTCAAACTTAATGTCCACTGAATCAGTATCCATCCAAAACATGTTTTACTCTGTTGTCCCTTCCTCCTCCCACCTCAATCTTTCCCAGCATCAGGGTCTTTGCAAATGAGTCAGCTCTTCCCATCAGGTGGCCAAAGTATTGGAGTTTCAGCTTCAGCATCAGTCCTTCCAATGAACACCCAGGACTGATCTCCTTTAGGATGGACTGGTGGGATCTCCTTGCAGTCCAAGGGACTCTCAAGAGTCTTCTCCAACACCACAGTTCAAAAGCATCAATTTTTCGGTGCTCAGCTTTCTTCACAGTCCAACTCTCACATCCATACATGACCACTGGAAAAACCATAGCCTTGACTAGACAGACCTTTGTTGGCAAAGTATGTCTCTGCTTTTTAATATGCTGTCTAGGTTGGTCATAACTTTCCTTCCAAAGGACAAGAGCCTTTTAAATTTCATGGTTCCAGTCACCATCCTGCAATGATTTTGGGCGCCCCCAAATAAAATCTGTCACTGTTTCTATGTTTCCCATCTATTTGCCAGAATATAGGACCCAGATGCCATGATCTTAGTTTTCTGAAATGTTGAGTTTAAGCCACATTTTCACTCTCCGTCTTTGACTTTTCATCAAAGAGGCTCTTTAGTTCTTCTTCGATTCCTGCCATAAGGTGGTGTCAATATGCCATTCTGAGGTTATTGATTTTTCTCTCAGTAATGGCTTGATTCCAGCTTGTGCTCATCCAGCTTGGCAATCTCAATATGTACTCTGTCATATAAGTTAAATAAGCAGGGTGACAATATACCAGCCTTGAACATACTCCTTTCCTATTTTGGAACCAGTCTTGTGTGTTGCCACGTCCAGTTTAACTGCTACTTCTTGACCCTGATACAGATTTCTCAAGGAAGGTAGGGTCAGGTTGTCTGGTATTCCACTCTTTCAGAAAATTGTTCCACAGTTTTTGTGATCCCACAGTCAAAGGCTTGGGCTTAAAGCAGAAGTAGAATGGTTTTTTCTTGGAACTCTCTTGCCTTTCCTCATGATCCAGGCGGATGTTTGGCAATTTGGTCTCTGGTTCCTCCTGCTTTTCTAATCCACTTGAACATCTGGAAGGTTATGGTTCACGTATTGCTGAATCCTGGCTTGGAAAATTTTGAGCATTACTTTACTAGCATGTGAGATGAGTGCAATTGTGTGGTAATTTGAGCATTCTTTGGCATTGCCTTTCTTAGGGATTGGAATGAAAACTGACCTTTTCCAGTCCTGTGGCCACTGCTGCGTTTTCCAAATTTGCTGGCATATTGAGTGCAGCACTTTCACTGCATCATCTTTCAGGATTTGAAATAGCTCAGCTGGATTTCCATCACCTCCACTAGCTTTGTTCGTAGTGATGCTTTCTAAGGCCCACTTGACTTCACATTCCAGGATGTCTGGCTCTAGGTGAGTGATCACACCATTGTGATTATCTGGGTCATGAAGATCTTTTTTGTACAGTTCTTCTGTGTATTCTTGCCACCTTTTCTTAATACCTTCTGCTTCTGTTAGGTCCATTCCATTTCTGTCCTTTATGGAGCCCATCTTTGCCTGAAATGTTCCCTTGGTATCTCTAATTTTCTTGACGAGATCTCTAGTCTTTCCCATTCTGTTGTTTTCCTCTATTTCTTTGCAGTGATCAGTGAGGAAGGCTTTCTTATCTCTCCTGGCTATTCTTTGGAACTCTGCATTCAAATTGGTATATCTTTCCTTTTCTTCTTTGCCTTTTGCTTCTCTTCTTTTTCAGCTATTCGTAAGGCCTCCTCAGACAACCATTTTGCCTTTTTGCATTTCTTTCCTTGTGGATAATTTTGATCCCTGCCTCCTGTACAATGTCACAAACTTCTGTCCATAGTTCTTCAGGCAGTCTATCAGATCTAATCCCTTGAATCTATTTGTCACTTCCATTGTATAATCATAAGGGATTTGATTTAGGTCATACCTGAATAGTCTAGTTGTTTCCCCTACTTTCTTCAATTTAAGTCTGAATTTGGCAATAAAGAGTTTGATCTGAGCCACAGTCAGCTCCCAGTCTTGTTTTTGCTGACTGTATAGACTGTATAGAGCTTCTCCAACTTTGGCTGCAAAGAATATAATCAATCTCATTTCGGTATTGACCATCTGGTGATGTCCATGTGTAGAGTTGTCTCTTGTATTGTTGGAAGAGGGTATTTGTGATGACCAGTGAGTTCTCTTGGCAAAACTCTATTAGCCTTTGCCCTGCTTCATTCTGTACTCCAAGGCCAAATTTCTCCAGGATGGCAGGTTAGTGCCTCAAAATAATCATCTTTGGAGTCTGGATGCCAGGTTCTTTTATAGATTAGAGATGGTGAGGGGGAGGTGAGGAAGCAAAGTGAAAAGGCTATTCATCTTGCAAACATCCTCTAGAATGGCAAGCCTCAGGCACGGGATGTGTTAATTTCTTCCTACCTTCTATAGGTGGACAGAGAGTTCTGAACAAAGACACTCTAGTTTACAGTCAGGCATTGGTAGCTCAGTGGGTAAAGAATCTGCCCAAAGTGCAGGAGACCCGGGTTTAATCCCTGGGTTGGGAAGATCCCCTGAAGAATGATGTGGCAAGCCACTTCAGTATTCTTGCCTGGAGAATTCCATGGACAGAGGAGCCTGGAAGGCTACAGTCCATGGGATCGCAAGAATAGAACATGATGTAATGCCTAAACCACCAGAGGGAGAGGGTCCTTTTAAGCAAGCTATTATGTATGATTATATTAACAAAAACAATGAAAAGCAAGTCAAAGAAACAGTTTCCAACATGGAGTCAAAACTGGCTTCTTCTCTGCAACAATTCCTCACTGTCAAAGTCCGTTCCACAATCTTATGGAAAAAGTGGGTGATGACTGTTCTGCTTAGCCAGGTGGATCTTTCTGGGAGTGTCTGCCATCATTATCAGTGTTTCAAATGTTGTGATTTGTTTTCTTTTTGTTCCTCTTTTGGAAAGTGTCTGTTTTACACCTGTAGACTTAGATATGCTGAACTTCAAATTCACGAGACAGCATCTCAAGTGAACAAATTTAGCGCTTTTCTATGTATGGAATGATGCAAGAGTCAGGGCTCATTGATATTATTTCCTTGTATGTACCTCAGCCATCTGGGGCCTGTAATCCTGCATTCTCAGTTTCCTCAGGGTTCACCATAAGGAGTGGCTGGAGTGGCTGCAGTTTGATGACTGTTATGTGGTGTTGATTAAAAAATATGATCACAACCTGAAAGTAGAGAGTTATTTTATTTGGTGAGAATGTTTAGGACTCTAAGCCCAGGAGACAACATCTCAGTAGCTCTGAGAAACCTGCCCCAAGGAAGCAAGTGGGGGAGTCAAGGTATATACAAGTTTGCAACAAAAGGAGCAGGTACTCTGAAAACTAAAGATCAGGTATCAAGTTAAGGAATTTAGCATTCCATGTATGGGAAGATGGAAGGCTCTTGCTCACTGAATTCATTCCTTTCATATGTACCTCAGCTATCTGGGGCCAATCCTATTTCCTTGTTCACCTTGCTTCTTACATTCCCCCAGCTCCTCAGCAATCACCATGGTGGATGGCAGCATCCTCTGGATCGCAGTTTTGGGAGCCCTCATTCATATTTGGAGGCCAGAAATTGCTGATGACTGACATTTCTTGTTTATTAATATGGCAGGACATATTTTCACTTTATGATGGCAGGTATTTCCCTTCCTTGGGGCTCACTGACTCACATTGAAGGGCTGCAATCACTTCTTACCCTGTTGGTCATGAATGACCATTGTCTGGGAAACATTTCATGATCAACTTTTGTCCCACGGTCCTGGGAGGCTCATCCCAGTTAAGCCAAAAATTCTTGCTATGTCACTCCAGGTCTTAAGTTTTGGACCAGGTCCCATCAATAATTAAAAATTCTCTGGATTCTGTCTACAATAATCCAGGAGACATTTTCCCTTGTTGCTTCTTCTCATACCTAGAATCACACTATTACAATTATTTTACGTTAAAAATGTGATTTTTCTCAAAATGTTTACCCATAGAACTTTTATTGGAGGCCTGAATACACACTGGTTACTGCAAGAGACAACAATCTTATAAATTAAACAAGATATAAGTAATGCAGACAATGACATAGAGCAGCAGGGAGACGAAAAGCACAATTTGAAAACAAAGAACAAATTTAAACAATGATTAGTGTAACTACTTGTAATCCAGCTGCAGTAATCAAGTGACCAAAGGAACCATAACTGATTTAATGAGCTAACTACAGTTTCATTGCACTGAGCATACACATTGATGCATGGCCTAATCTTTGACACCAGCATATGTTACTGTCAGGATCAACCAGGTAGAGAGAAAAGGATGTATGTTCCAAAAGGCATAATCTACCAAACTCCTGGAAGTCATAATTAGTTGAAGAAGTTTTTCTTATATCTGGAAAACCCAGATTTAAACCAGTAATCCTTTGAAATAGAAACCATAAAAATTGCAACCATATTTACCAGTTTATTCAGTTCTATGTAAATTAATCCCTTTTGTTAACAGCTTTATGAAGTCATCAGGTTTCTCATTAGAATTTTTCAGTTTTTTTTTTACTCAGTTCAGTATTATGTTATGAAAATCAGAAACTTCTAAAGTCCTTTTTATAAATCTTGAAGAGTAGACATTTTGCAAAGGCTTTAGAGTGAAACCATGTTGGTTATCCATTTTAAATATATTAAGTGTGCACATGACCTTCCCAAACTCCCTAACTAACCCTCCCTAACAACTATCCCCCACAGCAACCATGAGTTCGTTCTCTAAGTCTTTATAGACATTTCTGATTGTCACAACCGGGAGGAGGGTAGCTACTGGCATCCAGTGGGTAGAGGCCAGGGATCCTGCTAAACACCCTATGATACACACGACAGCCTCTCCTACAGCAAAGAATTATCTGGCCCAAACTCAACAGTGTCCATGTTCAGAAACCTCACCTTATTTGACACCCTGGGTGTCTACATGGCTCATGCTCCTGGTCTTTGCTGAAATGTCACCCTCTCAGAGATGACTGCTTTATTTAAAATTGCAGTCCCTCCACCTCCCATCTCCCTTTCCTGCATGAGTTTTCTCAATAGCACTGATCCCTGTCTGATATATTATATATTTTACTTATTGCTTTTTTGTTTTTTTTCCATGAGAATTTAAGCTACATTCAAGGTAGAAATTTTGAGTGTTGCAGGTCTACATCAGATATGACTCAGTAAATAATTGTTGAATTAACGGATGCCAACTTTATCATATAGGACTATGGTCTCCCATATATTTAAGTCTATTTCTATACTCCATTCTTATCTGTTAAACTGCCAATTCCTGTCAACTCCTGTTTCACACTCTTTTAATCACTTTTTATGATATACTTCACTATCTGGCAGGATTAATCCTCACTTATTACCCTTCTTTCCCAGATTTTAATGTATTTTATGATGACTTTTGTCAAGCTCTCCATCTCTCCCTTCAGAGAATTCACTTCTAGAATTTTGGTTGGGTGTGTGTTGGATTTCTAGAGAGAACTGAAATGTTTGGGAGAACTAAAGTTGTTCTAATGTTCAGTCTACCTATTTAAGAATAAAATATATCTCCATTTATTAAAGTCTTATTTTATGTTCCACAAGGGTTTTCTTTGTATAAGTTCTTCTGCTCATTTCTTATTTATTTCTAGATATTTTATGGGTTTTACTACTATTGTGAATGGGGTAATTTCTTCTATTGTAAATTCTCACTGGTTGTAGATTTTATATGATAACCTCAAAGCCAGCCATCCAGGATAACAAGTATGAGGGAAAAAATTTAAATAGAGAACATTCTTTTTCCTAGTTTTGCTTCCTTAATGAGAAGGATTTAAGTCTCTGTTTCTGCACTCTAATATTTTAACAGCCTCACAGTTTTTTATAATCTGAAAGAGATTTTGTAAACTTTTTTTTTTGCAATAATTGAGTCTGGATGCTTTATTTGGTTTTCCCAACTTTGGACACTTACTGAATTCAAAATTTACCTCTGAAATACCTGCACTACTTTGGGAAAGAAACAAGATTGAGGAGTCTTTCTTCTATAGATGGTTAAGAGCAAGTTTTTTGAGTTGACTTGTTAATTATTAAGAAAATTACTGTAAAAATTCAGTTCACTGAAACTCTTTTGTTTCAGCTTTTGGGTTTACAGAAAGTTCAAATTGCAGTATTCAAATACTGTGGAAGCCACTTGATTTAAAGGGCTAGTTGTGATTTCTAGCCCATGCAAGGCAAAAACCTCTTACTTAAAGAGCTTGAAAAAGCATGATTAAAAAAAATTTTGGAACAGAAGCATTTTATTTCAAGTGTGCTTTATACATGAAATGAACCAAAATCCATTCAAACTTTCAAAATTGCATTGCTACTATTTTATGCAAATTGCATGCTGAAAATATCATATGTATTTTATAAAAGGGATGAAAAAGTCTAATAGGCTGCTTTACTTGTGTTCGTTCTTGTATTTGTTCTTGTGTTTGTTAGAGAAAGCATGTGGTCCCATTAGCCTCTGGGTTTTGTGAGGCCAAACACTCAGAAGCATTCACTGAGTACACAGAAGTCTCAATTAGGCAGTAGGAGTCTTTGCCAACAATGTAAAGAGAAACATCTTGATTAAAGTTGGGGTGGGAAGGGGCAATTTTGTCCCCATTGCAGATGTCTGATTAGCTATGAAAGAGAACGTGTTCTGTCTAAGCGTTATAATCTTAAAATCTATTTCTTCAGCTCTTGTTAAAAAACGATCAGATGTGACATTGATGGGAAACACCAATAAATGAAAACAATGAAAGCTTGGGACACATTACAAAGGAAAAACAAACAAAACCCAAGCTCTATAAAAATACCATAAATAATTTCAAAAATGTTTAATTTTATATCAGAGTATAGTTGATTTACAATGTTGTGTTAGTTTCAGGTGTTCTCATACCTATAGTAATATCTCATTCTTTTTCAAATTCTTTTCCCATTTAGGTTATTACAGAATACTGAGCAGAGTTCCCTGTTATCTGTTTTAAATATAGCAGTGTGTACATGTTAATCCACCTTCCAATCTATTCCTCCACCACCTGCCTATCCCCTTGTAACCATAAGGTCATTCGCTAAGTCTGTGAATGTTTCTGTTTTATAAATAAGTTCATTTGTATATTTTTCTTAGATTCTGTGTATAAACGATATCATATGATATTTGTCTTTCTCTGTCTGACTTACTTCACCTAGCACAGTAACCTCCAGGTCCATCCATGTTGCTGCAAATGGCATTATCTCATTCCCTTCAAAGGATGAATGATATTCCACTGCACATATGTACCACATCTTCTTTATCCATTCATCTGTCAATGGACGGTTAACACCATAAATAATTTTGCAAGTCAAACACATTTTGGGGAGAAAATATTTGCAACATATATGATATGTTTCTAACAAATTGAATAAAATAAAAGAAGATATGCTCAAATGAAAAATTGGCAGAGGCCCCAGTTGTAATACAAAAGAAGGAATGCAAATGAAAATGAATATGAAAGGCTGTTCTTCTTTACTGATGATCAAAGACATGCAAATTAAAATAACATTGCTATTAAAAAAACGGGGTGGCAAAGATTAAAAGATTATTAGTATCCAGTGCTTTGTTTATTTATTTATTTTCTATTTTTTTCCATTTATTTTTATTAGTTGGAGGCTAATTACTTTACAATATTGTAGTGGTTTTTGCCATACATTGGCATAAATCAGTGCTTTGAAAGGTGTGGGGAAAGAGTAGTTCTCTCATGTTACTGATGAGAAAGTCACTTGAGGGCAATTTGACAGTCTGTGTTAAAATTGAAAGTGTGCATGCAATCAGCCCTCCATATCTGAGGGGGTTCTGCATCTGAGGATTCAACCAACTGCAGATAGAAAATATTTGGGAAAAAAATTCCACAAAGTTCTGAAAAGCAAAACTTGAACTTCCCATGCTCTGGCCACTATTTACATTTTGTTGGGTACTAGAAGTAATCTACAGATGATTGAACATATACAGGAAGATGTGCCTAGGTTATATGCAAATACTACACCATTTTATTAAGGGACTTGAGCATGCCTGGATTTTGGTACACAAGGGAGTCCTGGAACCATCCCCTATGGATACCAAGGGACTAATGTAGTCTTTAGCAGTTTCAGAATTCAGAATCTTAGAGACATATTTTGCATGTGCACAAGAATGTATATTCAAAGATATTTGTGGTGGGATTGTTTATAATCACCAAAATTAACAGCCTGGATGTCCATCCAAAGGGAACTGGAGGAATAAATTATAGTGATCCTTACACAAAATAAGTTTTTAAAATAATGAAATAGATCTATATGTGTTAATAGGAAACAATCCCAAGACCTTTTTACTGGGAAAAGGCATTTCTAAAACATGCAAGTATGACTACTGTCTCTAGTTCTACTCCTTCCATACTTTGACTCAGTCCAGCCAACTCTTTGCAAGTTCTCTGTTACCTTGACCTCAACGAAGCTGATGTTTAATCTTACGTCTCATTTTCAATTCTCAGCCAGCACATTACTGGAAATAGCTGATCATTCCTTCCACTTGGAAACACTTTTTTCACTTGACTTCTGGGACCTCACACTCTCCTGGTTTCTTTCAGTCCCATTGACTCCTTTCTCAGTCTCCTTTATTTATCCTTTTCCTCTCCCCAACTTCCCAGCAATAGTTTCCCAGGACTCTGCCCTGCTCCACCTCTTCTCTCTCACTCTCTCTCCTCACTCCATATCCAATCTCATGGCTTTAAATATATCTCATGTGCTGTTGCCACTCTGATTTACTTCTTAAGCTGACCCTCTCCCATGGATTCCAGACTCATATATCCAACTGCCTACTCCATCTTTCCTCGACCTAATAGACATCTTACACTTCTCCTGTCCAAAAACAAACTTCTGATTTTCACCTGAAAAATTCCATTCTCTTAAGCTTCCATATCTCAGTAAATGACAACTCCACTCACCTAGCTGCTCAGGGTCAAAACCTGGGCACCATTCTCGACTCCTCTCTCTCACTCCACATCAAGTACTACAGTTACTCTGAGGCTGATTAAGCTTAAGTGTCAGAGTTCCTCACTTACGGGAGCTTCTTACAAGGCCCCAACAATGGGATGACATGGCTGCCAGCTTTTGTAAACTTTGCAGAAGTGAAATATTTTAATTGCCATCAGTTAACATAGCTGTCTTGTTACACTCCAGCTTCCCCTCTGCTGTCCTTCCTCTTGTCTTGGGGTTGGTATTGGGTGGCTGTGGACACTTTGTGGTCATAGAAAGGGGAAGTTGAATTGGGTTTATGCTTCTTTGGGGTTTGATTAGATATTTTTACTTGACTTGCAGTCACTTCTGTATCACTGCTAACCATCTTGTCATAGGAATGGCATCCAGGAATACTCTTTGCTCACACTATGCTGACTAATGGTGTGGAGCCAAAGATCATATCTTGGTACTAATGTGTCCTGCAGCACCAGCACTGGAAATATGTGTAGTTGAGAAAAAATAAGGTTGGGAATGTACAGAGCAGAAACCAGTCTGTGGAAAATTCTTCCGCTCACTGGACATGTAAAACTATATATGGAGGATTCAGAATGGGAGTTTCCTGCTGTCAGTAAAGTGACAGAATACTCAATAAAGTGGCATATGCAAGTCTGAATGCACCATCCATTCTTTTAATTGCGGCCAGAGTAGTTAACATGAGCCCTGCCCTCTTAACACATTTTAAATTGTATAACACATTTTCATTGACTCTAGGTACAGTGTTGGACAGCAGATCTCTAGAAATGATTCATCTTGTATAGCTGAAACTTTATGCTCATTGAAGAGTAAACTCCCTCTTACTTCCTCTCCCCAGCCCCTGGCAACCACCATTCTACTCTTTGCTTCTGAGTTTGATTATTTTAGATACCTCATATAAGTTGAATCATGCAATACTTATCTTTTTGTGATTGGCTTATTTCATTTAGCATAATGTCCTTAAAGCTTTTTCATGTTGTGTCATGTGAAAGGTTTTCCTCCTTTTTAAGGCCGAATAACGTTCCATTGTGTGTGCATGTATTCTTTCTATCACATTTTGTTTACCCATTCATGTCAATGGACATTTAGGTTGTTTCTATATCTTAGCTATGGTGAATAATGCTGCAATAAACATAAGACTGCATATATCTCTTTGAGAGATTGAGTTCAGTTCTTTTGGATATATATCTAGAAGTGGGATTGCTGGATCATGAGGTAGTTCTATTTTTAATTTTTTGAGGAAACTCCATAGTGTTTTGATAGTGACTACAGCAAGTTTTTGTGGGAATCTTGTGAAATAGAACATATCAGAAATTCTATTTTTGCAGAGAACCAGCCTGTAGCAGTACTACAAATTGTGATTTTTTTATGAATTTGCATATTTTATGCATCTTAACATGTTGGATCATATTTTAGTGTATCTGACTCATCTTGCTCTGATGAAATCTGGCAGTTTCTGATGAAAATGGTACATGAAAGTATCACAGACACGGTTGCTAGCCTGAAGAAACAAATTTTCTTGTCACAAAAAGCCAAAACATGTTAATCAATAACTGGAACCCACTTGCCAATACAGGAGACGTAAGAGACACAGGTTTGATCCCTGGATCGGAAAGATCCCCTGGAGAAGGGTATTGGCAACTCACTCTGGTATTCTTGCCTGGAGAATCCCCATGGACAGAGAAGCCTGGCAGGCTACAGTCCATAGGGTCACACAGAGTTGGACACGACTGAAGTGACTTAGCATGCATGCACTCAATATATGGGATATTGAGTGATTAGGTTAAACGATTGCATAAATCAATGTGGTGCTGTGTCAATGTTTAAGTGCATTCAAATTGCTCATATAAATGCCTAATTTTCAGGTCAGTTTTGTATTTTTTTTGAATTTTTTTTTTCTGTGAAAACATTTGCATTTTATTTTTCTTTTGCGATTTCAAGATGACTTTTTTTTCATTTATTTTTATTAGTTGGAGGCTAATTACTTTACAATATTGTAGTGGTTTTTGCCATACATTGACATGAATCAGCCATGGATTTACATGTGTTCCCCATCCCAATCCCCCCTCCCTCCCCTTTTTGGGAATTTATGATGAACAAGAATTTAAATATGATGGGAAGTTAATATGTAAGAAAGAAAGGAGACTAGCCTCACAAAACTTGTCTTATTATTAACACAATGGCAATTAAAAGGTCTATCAATGATAAAAGGAAATAAAAGTATTGATAATAAAATATAAATAAATTTTTTAAAAATTTTATATTGGATTATAGTTGACTTGTGTTCTGTTAGCTTCAGGTGTACAGTAAAGTGGTTTGGTTACACATACACATATATCTATTCTTTTTCAGATTCTTCTCCCTTATAAGTTATTACAGAATATTGAGTATAGTTCCCTGTGCTCTACAGTAGGTCCTTGTTGTTTATCTATTTTATATATAGTAGTGTATGTATGTTAATCCCAACCTCCTAATTTTTCCTTCTTGCCACCTCTGTGTGGTAGGAAGGATAAATAACTGTAAGTTTACTCTAAATTTATTTTGTAAGTCTGTGAGTATGTTTCTGTTTTGTAAATAAATTCATTTGTATCATTGTTTAGATTCCACATATAAGTGATATCAAATGATTTTTGTCTTTTTCTGTCTTAGTTTATTTAGTATGGTAATTTCTAGGTCCATCCATGTTGTTGCAAATGGCATTATTTCATTTTTTATGGCTGAGTAATATTCCATTGTATATATGTACCTCATCTTCTTTATCCATCCTTCTGTCAGTGGACAGAGAAGGCAATGGCACCCCACTCCAGTACTCATGCCTGGAAAATCCCATGGACGGAGGAGCCTGGTAGGCTGCAGTCCATAGGGTCACTAGGAGTCGGACACAACTGAGCGAAATCACTTTCGCTTTTCACTTTCCTGCATTGGAGAAGGAAATGGCAACCCACTCCAGTGTTCTTGCCTGGAGAATCCCAGGGATGGAGAAGCCTGGTGGGCTGCCGTCTATGGGGTCACACAGAGTCGAACACAACTGAAGCAACTTAGCAGCAGCAGCAGCAGCTGTCAGTGGACATTTAGTTAGCCTCCATGTCTTCACTATTGTCAATTCACTGCTATAAACACTGGGGTGTATGTATCTTTTTGAATTATGACTCTCTTTGAGTATATGCCTAGGAGTGAGATTGCAGGGTCATATGGTAGTTCTAATTTTGGCTTTTTAAGGAACCTCCATACTGTTCTCCATAGTGACTGCACCAACTTATGTTCCCACGAACAGTGTAGGAGGATTCCCTTTTCTCCATACCTTCACCAGTAATTTAGACACTCTTTTTCCTGGAAAAGGAAATGGCAACCCACTCCAGTATTCTTGCCTGGAAAATTCCATGGACAGAGAAGCCTGGTGGGGTCCATGGGGTTGCAGAGTCGGTCACGACTGAGTGACTGAGCACATCTCTAGCATTTATTGTTTGTAGATTTTTTAAAATAGAAATTTTGATCAACTGTGCTGGAAGAGAAAATTATCTTTCTATTATTTATATTAAGTATTATGAAATTATCATATGAACAGGTGAATAAATAGTATACAACTATACTATTATATACTAATAGTATCAGTTCAGTTCAGTTCAGTTGTTCAGTTATGTCTGACACTTTGTGACCCCATGGACTGCAGCACGCCAGGCCTCCCTGTCCATCACCAACTCCCAGAGTTTATTCAAACTCATGTCCATTAAGTCGGTGATGCCATCCAACCATCTCATCCTCTGTCCTCCCCTTTTCCTCCTGCCTTCAATCTTTCCCAGCATCAGGGTCTTTTCCAATGAGTCAGCTCTTTGCATCAGGTGGCCAAAGTATTGGAGTTTCAGCTTCAGCATCAGTCCTTCCAATGAATATTCAGGACATATTTCCTTTAGGATGGACTGGTTGGATCTCCTTGCAGTCCAAGAGACTCTCAAGAGTCTTCTCCAACACCACAGTTCAAAATAGTATACAATAGATATACTAATATACTGGTATACTAGAATACTAGTATACTAATAGTAAACAACTATACTAACAATTTATATATATAGTAAAAGACTTTGTAGGGGTGTATTAGGAAGTTAATATTAGGTTATTTTCTAAATTGTCTAATGTTTGTAGTATTTGTCAGCTTTTATAAATTTGTAAGATATTGTGATTTCTTTTCTCATTATAAATAAATATTCATTTTGTACCTAATTTTGTATCCTTATGAACAGAGAACCATTCCCCCACAAACTGTACAAGCTTCAGGCCTCTCAAAGCCTAGATTGACCTCTGCCTACATCCAGCCCTTCAGCAAATACTGTTGGCTCCACCATCCATATATGTACACAATCTGAGCACGTCTCCCCATCTTCATTGCCACCACTCTGGTCTCAGCCACCATCATTTACCACCTGGATGACTGCACTAGCCTCCTAATTTTCCTCCCTGCTTCTTGCCTTGCCTACTTTCAGTTCAGTCCCAATGCAGCAACCAGAGTAATGTTTTTTAAGCCGAAGCCATATCAGGTCCTTCCTCTGCTCAAAATGCTCCAATGATTTCTATCCTCACTCAGAGTAAAATCCAAGGTCCTCTTTATGGTCTTCAGAGACCTGTGCAGTCGGGATCCTCCACACCTCTCTGACCTCCTCTTCTGCTCCTCTCCCTTCACTTCCTCTCTTCCAGTCACCCCGGCTTTTCTGTTGTTCCTTGAACTTGCCAAACCTACTTCTGTCTTGAGATCTTGGCCTTGGCTATTCCTTCTACATGGCTCACTCCTATTTTGCTGAAAGTTTTCACTTTTGTCTCAATTTCAAAGGATTTGTTAACAAAATAAGTCATTTGTTATATACAAATAAATGATATAGATATTTATTAGAGAATTATCTACCTTACTTTCAACATACTAATGTTAAAAGAAAAGGGAACTAGAAAAAGCAGAGAATACATCAACAAATTGGGTTTTGACCAATATCCACACTTAAACAGTGCTGGGAAGTCCTGTGTCACAGCACACCTGGGATCTCAATTGGGAAAGGGTCCTAAGCAGCACATCTGCTCCGTGGGTGAGACTTCAAAGACTGCAGTTCTGGGTTCCTGCTTATAATCCCAGGACTGAAGCAAACTGATTTCATCATCAATCTGTGACCAAATTGCAAGCCTGGTTTTATGTTAATGCTATATATTTTGTCTTGTAAAACTTGGAATGCTGCTAATCCTGGAGCTTGGTTGGCCAGGCCCCCTCCAGGGTCTCAACAATCTCAAGATTTCTTCCCCATCTTATCTATGGTGCTGTAAGTCTTGCACTCACAACAGGCAGTCACTCCCAGTCAGGGCCTGCTCTGCTTTGTCTCTGAAGCCTCAGTTCAGTTCAGTCGCTCAGTCGTGTCTGACTCTTTGTGACCCCGTAGACTGCAGCACGCCATGCTTCCCTGTCCATCACCAACTTCCGGATGCCTAAACAAGACTATTTATGCCTAAAACAAGACTATTTATTAAATAAAATTTAATCTGTTTAATTTCTGAAGCCTAAACAAGACTATTTATTTAATTTCCATAACAGTTCCCTCATTTCTTTCAGGTCTCTGCTTCAGTGTCACTTGATCAGTGAGGTCGTCTTTATATATAATTACAACCTCCCCATGACTCATAATCACCTTTCTTTGCCTTATTTTTCTCTTTGTCTTTTATCACCATCTGATATGGAACATATTCCCCTGCTTTTTAAAATTTATTTTCTTTCTTTCCCATTAGAAGTAAGTTCCACAAGGGGAAAGATCTTGTTTTGCTCATTAATGTGTCCTCAGTGCCTACACATGTGCTTGGCACACAGCAGGCATTCAGGAATTATCTGTTGGATGAATGAATGATGAATCCTATATGCCAGCTTAAGCAGTGGGATTAGAGGGTGGTTTTCCCTTTCTTCTTTAATTTAAAAATTATTTACTTTTTAAATTGTAAAAATATTCACAACATACAATTTATGCTATCAACCATTTTAAATGTACACTTGATTGGCATTAAGTACATTCACGTATGTGCATGTGTACTTAGCCACTTCAGTTGTGTCCAGCTCTTCTTGACCCCACGGACTGTAGTCCACCAGGCTCCTCTGTCCATGGGATTCTCCAGGCAAGAATACTGGAGTGGGTTGCCATGCCCTCCTCCAAGGAATCTTCCCGACCCAGGGATCAAACCCACGTTTCCTGTGTCTCCTGCATTGCAGGTGGATTCTTTACCACTGAGCCACCAGGGAAGCCCAAGTACATTCACACTACTATGCAACTATCACCACCCCCATCTACAGAACATTTTTCATCTTGCGAAACTGAAACTCTGAACCTCCTTTCCTCTTTATATATTAGGTTAATGCCTGAATTTCTTGCACAAATATTTATCATAATGATGTTAAAAGGCCATTTCCATTTTCAGAACAGACTAATAAGAAATTTACATTCATTTTATAGAAAGATGATTGAAAAATGACTGTGTTCCTATTCCCTGAGCAGATTAAGGGTGAAGCTGTCCAGCTTTAAAAATGACTCATTATTGTGTTCCCCCGGGAGCCTGAATATTCAGGACCAGTTGTTTTCTTTATTAATATGTGAATTTAATATTTTACCATAAGAAATAGGATACCAAAGGAACAGTAAATATTTAACTACTTATGATATTATTTTAATCTAACATTTCTTCTTTTAGCTAGAGTTTAATTGAAGGAGAAGGGGACAACAGAGGATAAGATGCTTGGATGGCATCACTGACTTGATGGACATAAGTTCGAGCAAGCTCTGGGAGTTGGTGACGGACAGGGAAGCCTGGTGTGCTGCAGTCTGTGGGGTCTCAAAGAGTCAGGCACAACTGAGTGACTGAACTGAACTGAACTGACAGTTTAATTATCAGTATTATCAAAGTTAAGTCTCAATGTGACAATAATGAGTTCATGATTTGAGCCACAGTCAGCTCCAACTCTTGTTTTTGCTGACTGTATAGAGCTTCTCCATCTTTGGCTGCAAATAATATAATCAATCTGATTTCGGTGTCAACCATCTGGTGATGTCCATGTGTAGAGTCTTCTCTTGTGTTGTTGGAAGAGGGTGTTTGCTAAGACCAGTGCATTCTCTTAGCAAAACTCTGTTAGCCTTTGACCTGCTTTGTTTTGTACTCCAAGGGCAAATTTGCCTGTTACTCCAGGTATCTCCTGACTTCCTACTTTTGAATTCCAGTCCCCTATAATGTAAAGGATATCATTTTTGGGTATTAGTTCTAGAAGGTCTTGTAGGTTTTCATAGAACCATTCAACTTCTGCTTCTTCAGCATTACTGGTTGGGACATAGACTTGGATTACTGTGATATTGAATGGTTTGCCTTGGAAACAAACAGAGATCATTCTGTCGTTTTTGAGATTGCATCCAACTACTGCATTTCAGACTCTTCTGTTTACTATGATGGTTACTCCATTTCTTCTAAAGGATTCTTGCCCACAGTAGTAGATATAATGGTCATCTGAGTTAAATTCACCCATTCCAGTCCATTTTAGTTCACTGATTCCTAAAATGTCAATGTTCACTCTTGCCATCTCCTGTTTGACCACTTCCAATTTGCCATGATTCATGGACCTAACATTCCAGATTCCTATGCAATATTGCTCTTTACAGCATCAGACTTTACTTCTATCACCAGTCACATCCACAGCTCGGTGTTGTTTTTGCTTTGGCTCCATCTCTTCATTCTTTCTGGAGTTATTTCTCCACTGATCTCCCATAGCATATTGGGCATCTACCGACCTGGGGAGTTCATCTTTCAGTGTCCTATCTTTTTGACTTTTCATGCTGTTCATGGTATTTTCAAGGGAAGAATACTGAAGTGGTTTGCCATTCCCTTTTCCAGTGGACCACGTTTTGTCAGAACTCTCTACCATGACCCATCTGTCTTGGGTGGCCCTACACGCTGTGGGTCATAGTTTCATTGAGTTACACAAGGCTGTGGTCCATGTGATCAGTTTGATGAGTTTTCAGTGATTGTGGTTTTCATTCTGTCTGCCCTCTGAGGGATAAGGATGAGAGGCTTAAGGAAGCTTTCTGATGGGAGAGACTGACTGAAGCGGAAACTGGGTCTTGTTCTGATGGGCTGGGCCATGCTCAGTGCTGTTCAGTTCAGTTGCTCATTCATGTCCAACACTTTGTGACCCCATGGACTGCAGCACACTAAGCCTCCCTGTCCATCACCAATTCCCGGAGTTTACTCAAACTCATGTCCATTGAGTCAGTGATGCCATCCAACCATGTCATCCTCTGTTGTCCCCTTCTCCTCCTGCCTTCAATCTTTCCCAGCATCAGGGTCTTTTCCAATGAGTCAGTTCTTTGCATCAGGTGGCCAAAGTATTGGAGTTTCAGCTTCAGCATCAGTCCTTCCAATGAATATTCAGTACTGATTTCCTTTAAGATGGACTGGTTGCATCTCCTGGCAGTCCAAGGGACTCTCAAGAGTCTTCTCAAACACCACAGTTCAAAAGCACAATATTCTTCAGCACTCAGGTTTCTTTATAGTCCAACTCTCACATCCACTCTCTCACTCCTGGAAAAACCATAGCTTTGATTGGATGGACCTTTGTTGGCAAAGTAATGTCTCTTCTTTTTAATAAGCTGTCTAGGTTGGTCATAGCTTTCTTCCAAGGAACAAGCATCTTTTAATTTCTTGGCTGCCGTCACCATCTGCAGTGATTTTGGAACCCCCCAAAATAAAATCTGTCACTGTTTCCACTGTTTCCCCATCTATTTGCCATGAAGTGATGGGACCAGATGCCATGATCTTAGTTTCCTGAATGCTGAAAAACAAAAGTCTGAAATACAGTACTTGGATGCAATCTCAAAAATGACAGAATGATCTCTGTTCATTTCCAAGGCAAACCATTCAATATCACAGTAATCCAAAGCTATGCCCTGACCAATAATGCTGAATAAGATGAAGTTGAATGGTTCTGTGAAGACCTACAAGACCTCTAGAACTAACACCCAAAGAAGATGTCCTTTTCTTTTTTTTTTTTCTTTTTTTTTTTAAGATGTCCTTTTCATTATAGGGGACTGGAATGCAAAAAGGGCCATGCTCAATAAATCTTTAATTCAATTTTCTGTTGTTGGACGTGGCTGTGTTCCCTCCCTGTTGTTTGACCTGAGGCCAAACTATGGTGGAGGTAATGAAGATAATGGCAACCTCCTTCAAAAGGTCCTGTGCACGCACTGCCACACTCAGTGTCCCTGACCCTGCAGCAGGCCACCATCAACCCATGCCTGCGCTGGAGATTCCTAGACACTCACAGGTAAATCTGGGTCAGTCTCTTGTGGGATACTGCTCTTTCTCTTGGGCCCTGGTGTGCACAACGTTCTGTTTTTGCCCTCCAAGAGTCTGTTTCCCCAGTCCAGCGTATGTTCTTAAATTGAAGAAAGTAAAAAAAAAAAATTAGGCCATTCAGGTATGACCTAAATGAAATCCTTTACACTTATACAGTGGAAATGACAAATAGATTCAAGGGATTAGATCTGATAGACAGAGTGCCTGAAGAACTATGGATGGAGATTTGTGACGTTGTACAAGAGACAGTGATCTCGACCACCCCCAAGTAAAAGAAATGTGAGAAGGGAAAAATGGTTGTCTGAGTAGGCCTTACGAATAGCTGAGAAAAGAAGAGAAGCTAAAGGTAAAGGAGAAAAGGAAAGATATACCCATTTGAATGCAGAGTTCCAAAGAATAGTAAGGAGAGATAAGAAAGCCTTCCTCAGGGATCACTGCAAAGAAATAGAGGAAAACAACAGAATGGGAAAGACTAGAGATCTTGTCAAGAAAGTTAGAGATACCAAGGGAACATTTCATGCAAAGATGGGCACAATAAAGGACAGAATTGGTAGGGACCTAACAGAAGCAGAAGATATTAAGAAGAGGTGGCAACAATACACAGAGGAACTATACAAAAAAGATGTTTATGTCCCAGATAATCACAATGGTGTGATCACTCACTTAGAGCCAGACATCCTGGAATGCGAAGTCAAGTGGGACTTAGGAAGCATCACTGTGAACAAAGCTAGTGGAGGTGATGGAATTCCAGTTGAGCTATTTCATATCCTAAAAGATGATGCTGTGAAAGTGCTGTACTCAGCTTGCCAGCAAATTTGGAAAACTCAGCAGTGGCCACAGGACTGGATAAGGTCAGTTTTCATTCTAATCCCAAAGATAGGCAATGCCAAAGAATGTTCAGACCATCACACAATTGCATTCATCTCACATGCCAGGAAAGTAATACTCAAAATTCTCCAAGACAGGCTTCACCAGTACGTCAACCATGAACTTCCAAATGTTCAAGATGGATTTAGAAAAGGCAGAGGAACCAGAGATCAAATTGCCAACACCTGTTGAATCATACAAAAAGCAAGAGAGTTCCAGAAAAACATTTACTTCTGCTTTATTGACTATGCCAAAGCCTTTGACTGTGTGGATCACAAAAAACTGTGGAAAATTCTAAAAAGATGGGAATACCAGACTACCAGACCTGCCTCCTGAGAAATCTGTATGCAGATGAAGAAGCAACAGTTAGAACTGGACATGGAACAACAGACTGGTTCCAAATAGGGAAAGGAGTATGTCAAGGCTGTATATTGTCACCCTGCTTGTTTAACTTATATGCAGAGTACATCATGTGAAATGCCAGGCTGGAGGAAGCACAAGCTGGAATCAAGATTGCCGGGAGAAATATCAATAACTTCAGATATGCAGATGACACCATGCTTATGGCAGAAAGTGAAGAAGAACTAAAGAGCCTCTTGGTGAAAGTGAAAAAGAAGAGTCAAAAAGTTGGCTTAAAGCTCAACATTCAGAAAACTAAGATCATGGCATCTGGTCCCATCACTTCATGGCAAATAGATGGGGAAACAGTGGAAACGGTGGCTGACTTTCTTTTTTGGGGCTCCCAAATCACTGCAGATGGTGATTGCAGCCATGAAATTAAAAGACGCTTACTCCTTGGAAGGAAAGTTATGACCAACCTATACAGCATATTAAAAGGCAGAGAGATTACTTTGCCAACAAAGGTCCGTCTAGTCAAGGCTATGGTTTTTCCAGTGTTCATGTATAGATGTGAGAGTTGGACTGTGAAGAAAGCTGAGTGCCGAAGAATTGATGTTTTTGAACTGTGATGTTGGAGAAGACTCTTGAGAGTCCCTTGGACTGCAAGGAGATCCAACCAGTCCATCCTGAAGGAGATAAGTCCTGGGTGTTCATTGGAAGGACTGATGTTGAAGCTGAAACTCCAACTTTGGCCACCTGATGCAAAGAGCTGACTCATTGGAAAAGACCCTGATGCTGGGAAAGATTGAGGGCAAGAGAAGGGGACGACAGAGGATGAGAGGATTGGATGGCATCACCAACTCAGTGGACATGAGTTTGAGTAAGCTCTGGGAGTTGGTGATGGACAGTGAAGCCTGACATGCTGCAGTCCATGAAATTGTGAAGAGTCAGATACGACTGAGTGACTGAACTGAACTGACTGATTATCCCAGTTATGCAACATCACTGATGCAAGAGAGAGGAGGGAGAAAAGTTGCATGGATTGAGAGCCTACTGGGTGTCAAGGGTCTTGTCAGTACATCCAGTGAACTGTGCTTCCTCAGACCCCATTCACTTGTCCATACTCTCATGCCAGGCTGAATTGAATCATCTGCATTTTGTGAAATTGGGCTCGACAGGGCCACCTGTTACTTCCTTGTTACTAAATTCTGATATATACTTGCTTTTCAGTCCTTGTTAGTTTGAACTCCTAGTAGCAGTCAGCACAGATGACCACACGCTTCTTACCAGAACTCCTTTTAGTTCATTATCAGAGCTTTCTGATTCTACTTCCTTTGTAAAAGAATTTTGGCTGCACCCCACATGTGGGACCTTAGTTCCCTCCCTAGGGATTGAACCCACGCCTCCTGTACTGGAAGGTAGTGTCTTAACCACTGGACCGCCAGGGAAGTCCTTGATTCTACTTCCTAAATAAAAATCTTTCCACTTCTCTCCATATCCATTGTCACCACCCAAAGTAGTCTGAGACACCATTGTCTCTCACCTGAACTACTTCAGTAGCTTCTTAACTGCTCTCTTTGCCTCTGGTCTTCACCCCCTTACCCGGCTCCCCCACCCCTGTCACCATCATCACAGGGATCCATTTTCTAGATACAACTGCCAATGGTATCTCTGAATTATGATAATATCACTCCCTTGGTTATAACTCCTCAATGGATTTTCCTTGCTTGGGACTTCCTTACTCTGGTCTATAGATCTCTTCCCCCTTTGGCTCCCACTTACCTTTCCTGACTCCAGATTGAAACACTTTCCTTTTTGACCATACTCTTAGGGACTTTCGAATTCTTTGAATAAGCCACACATCTTTCACCTCTCACCTTGGCATTTGCCTTCCCTCTGCCTGGGCTACTCTTGATTCATTTATTTATTCATTCAACAGATATTTATTGAGTGCCTACTAAGTGCTAGACACTAGTCTAAATATTGAGGGTATTTGTTGTTGTTTAGTTGCTTAGTCCTGTCCGACTCTCTTGTGGCCCCACATGGACAGGCTGTCCATGGGATTTCCCAGGCAAGAATACTGAAATGGGTCGACATTTCCTTCTTCAGGAGATATTCCTGAGCCAGGGATTGAACCTGCATCTCTTGCACTGGCAGGTGGATTCTTTACCAGGGAGCCACCATAGCAATGAGTAAATTAAGATTCCTGTGCTTGTTAGCAGGTTGCATTCTAGAAGGAAGCGAGAGATTAAAAAGAATAAGTAAAATCAATAAGTAAGCCACCTAGTGTTTTAGGAAGGGATAAGCACTATGGGAAAAAAGAAGTAGAGAGCAAAGTAAGAGATCAAGATGGAGAGAAGGGTGAGTGAGTGAAATTTTTCATGGCAAAATCAAAGTAAGCCTCACTGAGACAGTCATACTTAAAGACTTGAAGGAAGTGAGAGAAAAGGCCACGTGGATGTCTGAATGAAGAACTTTTGTTGGGGGGTGGCAGGGGTACCTGGTGGGATGTCTTTGGGGAACAGCAAGAAGCATGGTATGGGCGGAGTGGAGCAAGTGCAGGGAAGTGTGATTGGAGATGACTGCAAACAAGCTGCTGGAGGCTAGATCATGAAGGGGCAGGTAGGCTGTTTTATGGAGGTTGGTTTTTCTCTGATTAAGATATGAAGCTGTTGGAAGGTTTTGAGCAGAATAGTTACCTAATCTAAATTGCATGAAAAGATCCTTCTGTCTGCTATGTGGAGAATAGACTGTAGGGGGTGGAGTATGATAGGAATGAAGCAGGGAGACTGTCAGCAGGCAGCTGAAGTAAGGCAAGTGAGCGAAGGTGGCGGCTTAGCTCAGGGGAGTAGCAGCAGTCAGGGTGGTGAGAAGGGGTTGGATTATGAATATATTTTGACAGTACAGCCATCTGGATTTGCTGGTTGGGTATAACATATAAGCAAGGCTGTAGTCTATATGTAAGACTTGAAGCTGTTAAGATTTGTGGGATTTTTTTTTAAGAGTACAACATTAGGTAGAAAAGTGAGTATGTATTTAAGGTGAGAAAAAAATCACAATGATCAGTCAGGCTTTGTCAAGACAAGGTGGGTGGGTCAGATACTCTGAGACTTATGTGATTTGGTATGCAGGGATTCATCAAGAGAACATCACACACACTGCTTACAGTCCTGCTACAGATGTTGCCTTACAAACAGGTATTCTGGTTGATTTTACTTGAAAGTGAAGGTGTTAGTCTCTCAGTCGTGTCTGACTCTTTGTGACCCTATGAACTGTAGCCTGCCAGGCTCCTCTGTCCATGGAATTTTCTAGGCAAGAATACTGGAGTGGGTTGTCATTTCCTTCTCCAAGGGATCTTCCTGACCCAGGGATCAAACCCAAGTCTCCTGCATTATACGGAGATTTTTTTTTTTTTACCATCTGAGCTACCAGGGAAGCCCATTTTGCTTAATGGACCAGAAGGAAAAAAAAAAAAAAAGAACAGCCTGCACTTGAAATTGCGTATGCTACATTGTCCAGTATATTTTTAACAAGAGAGAAATTTCATTTTTATTTAGACATCAATAAGAACCAAACTCTCTGCAAACAGCTGCATAATTTGGGAGAATTCTACATAGACTAGAATCTGGCTCTGTACATTTCAAACCTGTCACTTCTACGATATGTTTACTTCCCATGCCAAGTGCCATAGGACAGATTCCCATCACAATATGACTTCTGGTCCTCCACTGTCTTGTCATGACCCCAGGAAGTGAATGCAAACAACATGAACGTATCTCTCCAAAGCCCAGCTAAATGTGTCTGCATCTTAACTTCCACTAAATAGGATCCCCAAATTGTCCATGGTCACTCACCTACCATGCAACACAAGGGGAAATGTGATGGAAGGAAGGTTGGAGTGGAAAGAGACAGTGGTCTCAACTGACTGCAGTTAAAATATCTTTCCCAATCATACAAAAATCTATGACAATGTGAACACATGCTTATGGACCTGTCCAGGACCTTGGAATGTGAGGGTCCTTGAAACTAAAACTTTATCAGCTTCAAGAAAAGATGGTACTGGATATGAGGGGTATGATGGCACTGGATATGGGATGTGACAGGAAGAGAAACATTTAGGATGATTCTAAGGTTTTGGGGCTGAGGTCAGCAGGATGAAGTTGCCCTTGCTGATGTGGCAAAGATGGGAGGAGCTGGTTGGGCAAATAGTGGGGGGGGGTATAGGTGGGGGAGACAGAGAGACAGGGCTGTATTAGGGTTGAGATGCCAAAAAATGATACACATGAACTTCTATACAGAACAAATATAAAACCACAGACATAGAAGACACACTCATGATTACTAAAGGGGAAATGTGGGGAGGGATAAATTAGGAGTTTGGGATTAGCATATACACACTACTATATATAAAATACATAATCAACAAGGTCCTACTGTATAGCACAGGGGCTTCCCAGGTGGCTGACTGGTAAAGAATATGCCTACTAGTGCAGGAGACATGGGTTCAATTCCTGAGTTGGGAAGATCCCCTGGAGGAGGAAATGGTGACCTGCTCCAGTAGTCTTGCCTAGAGAATCCCATGAACAGAGGAGCTTGGCGGGCTACAGTCCATGGGGTCACAAAGAGTCAGACAGGACTGAGCAGGCACATATGCCTGTATAGCACAGGGAACACTACTCAATATCCTGTAATAACCTATAATGGAAAGGTATCTGAAACAGAGTATATATATGTTTCTGAATCATTTTGCTGTATACTTGAAATTAATAGAACATTGTAAACAACTATACTTCAATTTTAAAAAGTAAGAAAAGAAAATATTATGCAAAAAAGAGACTGAGATGCCTATTAAACAGCCAAGCAGAGAAGTCAAGTGGCAGTTTTCACCATTCCTTTTGTGACTTACTCCTGCTCATCTCTCACAGCTCAGCTAAGCATTCTGTTAGGTAGTTAGAATAGGAAAAAAGAGTCCAGAATGGCAGTGGCTGAAAGATAAAGAAGAGGAAAAGCCCATGAAAATAGAACAAAGGAAGGTTCGAGGACCAGAGTGAAAACCTCAGGTGAAACAACAACCCTCCTAGCTATCCCAATTTACATAGGGCAGGCTCAGGAGAGGAGAAAAAACATATAAAAAGAGGAGCCAGAATTAAGCCACTGGCTTCTCTTCTCTTCGTGTCTTTTGGGGTGGCCTGCCCTCATGCCTCTAGGATGTATTTTCCTTTACTTGCCAAATAAAACTGAGCTGTAACACCGATCCATCCATCGTTTCAAATTTTTGCTGCAACAAGACAGAACCGAGGAAATTACAAACTCCCCCGACATTTCCCTCCTCATCTCAGACTAGCTTGAAGGTTAAGTCTCCTGTTACACATTCTGTAGTCCCCGTACCTCTCTTCTTGCCATCCCTGTGATTACATTTTTAATGGTTGTCTCTCCTGCACTGCACTAGACAAAACTGAGACTGTGTATTCCGTCTTGCTACTGTGCCTACTGTGTACCACAGTGGCTGGTGCTGAGTAGGTCTTAAGAATTGTTGGTTGAATAAATGAAGAGAGGTCAAGTAACTTTTCCAACTCACAACAAGGAGACCACAGAGCTAAGATGGATGGTGGCATACTTTTTCAACTTAAAAAAAAAGCCAAGCCAAACACATGTATAGGAAAATGCA